>NC_083871.1:24316448-24619479 GCF_032452875.1 Bos javanicus | reverse complement strand
CTATTGTGGTTAAAAAATACCTATGTGACTTACTTCTCAAACTTTCTATATGAAGAAAGTTGTGAGTAGACAATATAATGGGTTCATAATGTTGTTCAGTAAACACTTATAATCTTATTTTTTAACCCATTTAAGAATGTTAGTTAAACATTTTATGTACTCAGATATCAAGGCAGAAAATGATTCGTCTTTACCTAAAACTATATACCTGGCTACTAGGATTCTTTGCAGGAGGAGAAGCACACACAGTTACACACACACACACACACTCACACACACAATTTGACTCCAGTTTTTAACCTTCAGAGGAGACAAAAATTCATACAGTGATCCAACTAGGCCTTGTGAAGTGTCACCTCGACAGTTTCACTGGAAATATCACAATTAAACCTGCAGCTTCATTTGTAGACAAGTCAAAAATAATACACAGATCCCTTTAAAGATTTGTCCGTTTTTCAATGTAAAGTAAAATTCTGCTAGTTACTGTGTAAAATCTAAACTTCCTGGGTTTTAGGTAGACTTTTGTTTCTAGAACTAAATTTTCATATGCTTGAAAAAAATGTCTAACTCCTAATTCTATCAAATCTATCATTTTCAGTTGCTGAGGTCCTTAGAGCCCAGTCCCCACTAATAATTGCTAGAGCTTGCAGTTAATTACTGAGTGCCCAGAGTATGCAGTTACGGTGCTAAATGATTTACTTAATTTAATCCTGTTCACTTTAATTCTGTGTTAAATATGAGGAAAAGGCAAGTTCATGGTTGAATAAGCAGACAAATGGCAGAAACTGTGCTCTTAACATCTGCTTATTTGGCATCTTGGGTCATAAATATTCTGTGTAGTTTTCACAGTCATATTTGTTCTAAGTCAATTCAGTGGTTCAGTTGCGTTTGACTCTTTGTGACTCTATAGACTGTAGCCCACCAGGCTTCTCTGTCCATAGGATCCTCCAGGCAAGAGTACTGGAGTGCCTTGTCCTTCTCCAGGGGATCTTCCCGACTCAGGGATCAAACCCATGTCTGTTACATCTCCTACACTGGTAGGCAGAGTCTTTACCACTAGTGCCACCTGGGAAGGGGTAGCTATATTTAATATCACAATTAAATAATGATGTTTCTTGAATCCTTGTTCTTGTGAAGAGGCCATGCAATAGGTAAGGGTATTTAGGGATCTGAAAGAATGCTTTCATGTCTCTTTCTATAGCTGAATGACACTTGAGCTGTAAAAACATCACCTAATAGTATGTGATCTCTGATAAACATGTTTAGTCATTCTGAGTCTTTTTATTTCTCCTCCTTAACTACAGCAGGTGGAACTAAAAGATTTGTGGGAATCTGTTCAAGTTCTAAAATTCATGCATTTTAAATCAAGGTTTATTAATTAAGCCAACTTCATTAATTTAATGATATGTATTTACTAAAATAATGAATTTATCATAGCTCTTACGGGCTTTAATGTATCATTGAAACATGGGATTAAAAAACTTCATGAGCAGTCTAGTCATTGGCTGGGAGGAGATAAGGCTTGGCTGTGGTATAAGGGTCGTATTGTTTATACATAACGCATTTACAGTAACTTCTGATTCAAGTTGGTCATTCCAAGAGAGAGTTGTCTAACTTGCATTTATAATATGTCATCTCAAAGATACAGAGAACATATTGGTGTTTGCCAGAGGGAAGTTATAGGCCTGGGGGCCATGGAATGGGTGAAGGAGATCAACAAGTACAAACTTCTGGTGATAAAATAAACAAGTCCTGGGGATGTAAAATATGGGAATAAAGTCAATAATATTGTATTAAAATTGTGCGATTACAGAAAATAACTAGAATCATTGTAAGAATCCTTCCACAGTATTTATATGTAAATGCTGAATCACTATGTTGTATATTTGAAACTGTTATAATATTATAAGTCTATTTTCCTCAGTAAAAATATATGTAATAAAAATAAAATAGATATCTCAGCAATAACTCATTTCAGTTCCCTACTTTTGTGCCTATCAATATATGAATCCAGTTTTACCTTACAGCTTCTTCTAAATGGAGTCCCTTTGTTTTTAAGTAATGAGATGTGAACAGTTGATTTGATTTTAAATTCACTACCTTGCCTTTTTAAATTATTTACTATGTAGCCCTTTCTGATAGTAAGGTGCAATCAAATGATTCTTCCTTCATGACATAAATACAGGGTGAAATATCAAAGAACTAATAAACTTTGATGAAACTAATATGATTGATATTATACAATTCTAAATATATTTAATAAAGACACTATTTTTGCTAAAAATTTAAAAAGAATCCAAAGACACGCTAAATGGAAATATAATGCAACTTATCTTGAGTCAAATTTAACATAAATTTAGTTCTTACACCAAATTCAAGAGCTTTCCAGGTGGTGCTAGTGGTAAAGAGCCCACTTGCAAATGCAAGAGACAGGGGTTAAATACCTGAGTCAGGAACATCCCTGGAGGAGGGCATGGCCACCCACTCCAGGATTCTTGCCTGGAGAATTCCAAAGATAGAGGAGCCTGGCGGGCTACAGTCCATGAGGTCGCAAAGAGTCAGACACAACTGAAGTGACTTAGCATGCACCAAATTCAGGTATTTAACACAAAAACAAAATCAGCACATGTCTTCAGGGTAAATTTAACTTTCTCCAGTTTTGCTATACACTTCTAAGCTTAGTTACAGAAGCCCAGAATTAATTTTGTGCTTCTAGCTACATCCTAGAACAAGGGAATGCAACAGAATCAGGCTCATGCACCTACTTGGATTGTACTTGATAACAATGGCTTTCACAAGAATCAACATTGTACCTTCCACGGGTGCAGGAAGCCTTAGGGAAGAGTTTTTAACATACAGCTTTCCATTATATTTTCCCCCATCTTATTAGTTTAAAAGTGCACTGCTCCTCTGGGATCCCAAGAAATGATCTTATTTCTTAAATACAATGCTTACCACATTCTGCCACTATTTATTTCTTCTGAAAGGGAAAGTGAAAGTCACTCCTTTGTAGCCTGCAAGGCTCCTCTGTCCATGGAATTATCCAGGCAAGAATACTGGAGTGGGTAGCCGTTCCCTTCTCCAGGGGATCTTCCCAACCCAGGGATCAAACCCAAGCAGGCAGATTCTTTACTGTCTGAGCTAACAGGGAAACCCTTATTTCCCCTACTAGAATATAAATGTTTGATGTAAACTATTGTTTCTTTGGAAGGAATGATGCTAAAGCTGAAACTCCAGTACTTTGGCCACCTCATGCAAAGAGTTGACTCATTGGAAAAGACTCTGATGCTGGGAGGGATTGGGGGCAGGAGGAGAAGGGGACGACAGAGGATGAGATGGCTGGATGGCATCACTGACTCGATGGATGTGAGTCTGAGTGAACTTCGGGCGTTGGTGATGGACAGGGAGGCCTGGCGTGCTGCGACTCATGGGGTCGCAAAGAGTCGGACACGACTGAGCGACTGATCTAATCTGATCTGATCTGATTTTCTCATGGACGGAGGAGCCTGGTGGGCTGCAGTCCACGGGGTCGCACAGAGTCAGACACGACTGAAGTGACTTAGCAGCAGCAGCAGCAGCATTGTTCTCATTTATTTAGTAATTTGGGGTGAGCAATTAAAATGGCATTCACATTTATATTTTAATACACATGGAAGCAATAGTCAAGGGCATGAAGCAGATGCAAACCTCCAGATCCACTCCCCATTCACCTCCTATTCAGCTCTTATGTCAGCAAATGACTTGGAGTTACATGGTGTTACTGTGTCCCTGAGAGGATGAGGAAGGAAAGAAACACTTTTCAGAAATCAGGAATCTAGGTAACTTGACAGTGGCCAGAAGAATTGTGACATCTCTAATTTACATCTGTCAATGGGGCAAAAAGCACTGAGACCCCTTTCTATATCAGACAGCACCATACAGTTTTTGCAATGAGGGCCTAGAAAATTCAGCACCAATTCTGCTAGCAGTTTGATAAATCCCTTGGATGTACAACAACAGAACTTCCATAAAGTTTATTTTATATTATAGAAGACAAGTCTGTATCTTCTAAGAGTGTAAGGGCTTGCACTTACGCTGTTGTTCCGAGCCCCTTTTTTTGGCAATTCACTGTATATTTTTTGGCAAGTGACTTTAATATATTTTAATAGCAGTAACTCTTATAAATTACTGAGCTTTTTATTTATCTTCATGTCTGCTTTGCACCTCTGGATTCTAGACTCTAGGTAATTTAACAGTAAGATATTTGCCTTAATTCATCTTCATATTCCCAATGCTAAGCACCTAATTTCGAATGTCTTCTGGATTTTTGATTTTCATGCTAAAATCACAATCATGGAAATTTGAATGACCCTCAGCTTAAAAAAAAAAAAAAGAGAAAGTGCCACTAAATATTGCTTTATATTAACTAATTTTTCAAAGCACACGTCTATCACATAATTGATGGCAGATGAAGACAAGTAATATTAACTTCAATTTATTTCTATAAAAAAGTACCAGGTCAGTGTTAGGATTTTAAAATTTAAAACCCAAGAGATTAAATGTTATACCAAGTGAAGGAACAGATTGCACATAGTTCATAATTCCCACCCTCAGCACTACTGACATTTTGGACTGGATAATTCTTACTGTATTTATATGCAGAGAAATATGAACCCATTCAAGATAAATGGGTGGTGATGGCTGTCCTGGGCATTGTAAGATGTTTAGCAGCATCGTGGCTTCTACTCACTAGATGCTCTAGCAAGCCCCAGCTCCACTTTAGTGTTATCAGATATTGCACAGGACTCCCAGTTTAATTTAAAATCCAGATAAACAATGAATAGCATTTTACTTTAAGTATACCCCAAGTATTGCATGGGACCTAAAGAACTAAAAACTGTCACTATTTCAGATGACCCGATACTGTATATGGAAAATCCCCAAGAATTCTACCAAAGTACTGTTGGAACTAACAAATAAATTCAGTGAAGTTGCAGGACACAAAATTAATATACAAAACATATGTTGCATTTCTAAGTTAATTTTTGTTGGAGTATAGTTACTTAACAATGTTGTATTAGTTTCTGCTGCTGCTGCTGCTGCGTTGCTTCATTCGTGTCCGACTCTGTGCGACCCCACAGACGGCAGCCCACCAGGCCCCCCGTCCCTGGGATTCTCTAGGCAAGAATACTGGAGTGGGTTGCCATTTCCTTCTCCAATGCATGAAAGTGAAAAGTGAAGGTGAAGTCGCTCAGTCGTGTCCGACTCTTCGCAACCCCATGGACTGCAGCCTAGCAGGCTCCTCCGTCTGTGGGATTTTCCAGGCAAGAGTACTGGAGTGGGGTGCCATTGCCTTCTCTGGTATTAGTTTCTGCTCTATGGCAAATATATCCCCTCTTTTTTAGGATTTCCTTCTTATTTAGGTTGGGCTTCCCAGGCGGCTCAGCAATAAAGAATCCACCTACAATGCGGGAGCCACAGGAGACGTGGGTTCGATCCCTGCGTCGGGAAGATTCCCTGGAGAAGGGCACAACAACCCACTCCAGTATTCTTGCCTGGAGATTCCCATGAACAGAGGGGCCTGATGGGCTACAGTCCATGGGGTCGCAAAGAATCGGACAGGACTGAAGCGACTTAGCACAGCATGGCACTCATTTAGGCTACCACAGAGCAGTGATATACACTAGTAACAAGTTATCAGAAAGAGAACTCAAGAAAACAATCTCATTTACAATCATATCAAAAAGAATAAAATATTTAAGAATAAATTTAATCAAAAAGGTGAAAGACCTGTACATGAAAAACTTAAGATATTGACGAGAGAAACTGAAGAAAACACAAATAAATGGAAAGGCATTCTGTATTTATGGATTAGAAGTAAGACTGTTCAAATGCCCATATCTGATTTAAATTGGCTAAAATTCCTTTAACTGCTGTTATCTTAAAATTATAGAGGAGGAAGGAAGCAAAGAGAAGGACTTAGTTGTAGTATCTGCCAGTTTATCCTAGGAATGCAATGCAATGCCAAGGTAAGATTATTACCTACTGTGAGAAACCATCTACATATAAGGTATGGATGACTTTAGAGACCCAAATAACCTATTTTTAAGGAAATTCTGAGATATTTGTTTTCATATTATTTATATCCATATTCATAGTTAGTTATTAAATAGGTAACAATTTAAGAATAATTCTGTGGTATTATCAGTCTCTCTTTTTCTCTCATTCTAAAATGTAATCTAAAAGTGTATAGATTTTAAAAAATATCTCAGGTCTTCATATTCTTTCCCTTTATGCAATTACATCAAGTAATTTTGCATGACTGTGTAATGTTGCTAATTGTAATACTTGCTTATGTGGGTAGCTATTGCTAAATATTGACATGGTCATATATACTGAATTTTGATTCTTCTCACTTTCAGAATTAGTTGTAAAAAACATGCCCAAATATTTTGTAAAAAAGTCAAATCTGTAAACTAAAATGTATTCTAATATAATAGTAACTATTCTATTTCATAAAAGTTTCAGCTATACATGGTTAATCTTTCAATTATCTCCCAGCAATAAGAGCCTAAATGCCTTTAACAGAAATAAATAGGATGTTCTTTATAAATTATCTGTTCAAAACATACAATTGGCAACACAAATGTTAGAAAAATAAATATATCTTCTGTTTCATAATGTGAGATTTATCTGACTTATTTCATTCCTGAAAGCATAACTAGACAATCGCATGAATAATCAAGGAAGCAATGAGCAGGGAGACTAGATGATGAAAGAGTGTATCCACCAGTTGATAATCACTGGTCCAGCCCATAGGATGACTTTTGCATGTTAAATACAACTATTACTATTATCAATACTAAACTGTTACTAAAAATTTCTTTTTTTTTAATCTTTGATAATTAGGCTTGGTAAAGAATCCACTTACAATGCAGGAGACCTGGGTTCCATCCCTGGGTTGAGAAGATCCCCTGGAGAAGGGAAAGGCTACCCACTCCAGTATTTGGGCCTGGAGAATTCCTTGGACTATACAGTTCATGGGGTTATAAAGAGTTCGACACAACTACGTGACTTTCACTTTCACTTTTTTATAAGAGAAAATGTTATAATGGCTATAGATTTTTCATATCAATGCTGTAAGAAATAGTGGATAGTTTCAATGCTAATTTCTATTCTAGATTTACCACAGCAATTTTCAGCTCCCCCTCCTTTTTTTTTTCACTTACACACTTCAATGTATAAGAGACACATTCATTAGTAATAGAAGCTTAGTATGGCTGTGGTTCTCAGATCTGGAGAGTGGATCAGCTAGAGGATTAAAAAACCCCTGGGGAAGATCGTTTACTCTGAAAAAAAAAAACCCTGGAAAGTTTGAAATGCCCACTCATTAAAAATCTTAAGTAGCAAGTTGGAAGTGTTTCTCATAAGACAGGCGATTTCCCGTTTAAATGTGAAAATTACTAGCATCAATAGGATTATTCTATAAAGTTCCCTACCTCTATCCACAATTCCTATGCCTCTGTAAATGTAATTATTAGCTTCCAATATCTGCTATTTGTGGAGCTTTGTTAATAGCAGAGCATCTCTCATTTTGAATAGCCTACAAAACATTAATACAAAAAGTTGCAAAGAACTATAGACTGTGGCTTAGCATTCATTCTTTCTTCAGAATATGAAAGAAGTATTCATTTTAGTCTGAGCTATAAGAGCATTCCTTTACATTTTGATATTTTTACAGACACTGGTAAATTATGTTCTTCATTTAAACGAGTTAATAAGTTTACTCAGGGTAGCCAAAAATATACTCAATCAGACTTTATTATTTCTCTTTTGCTAAGAGGTATTCTGTGCCACTAGTGAACAGACCAAGCCCTTACATTACTTGTCTTCCATAAAACATTATTATCTTTTGGCATCCTCTTGCACTAGGGGAAATAAAAAGTCACATGTGGAGAAGTTCTAAATGCTAGACAGAAATGATCCTTGGAGGGCAATTTTTATCCTCCACGGAAGTATTGCAGACTCCTTCCATTAGCATAGTCCCAGGGAGCAAAAGGTTAGAGAACTGGGACTGCCAGCTCTACCTGAACACATAAGTCAACATTTCCTCCAAGCGACGAGGGAGTGTGAGAGTGCACCCACATGTGCATTAAAGTATCTGAGACGAGAAATAACAATTGTGATATTTTACATTGCAATGTACTGTACAGATGGTGACATTTTGTTTGTGGTTGTAGGGAAGAAAGGAAGGCAGTTTCCAGACTCCCCTCCCTCAACACCTACCATTTGGCGTAGGATATGGGAGGCTGAAGAAAACGGAGGGAGTTTTGCCTCGGTTGAAACAGCTGGGAAACAGATGGAAGCTAATGTGCCATTTGCCAAAAGCCTCATCCAAGGCTCCCACCCATTTTCCACCAAAGAAGAGTTAGTCAGGTGAAGGTAGAAGGAGCTTAAGGGTCAGTAAATGATGGACTTTGGAAAGTGCAGGCAAGAAAAATCCAAAAAGATGTTTGAAATCCAAGATCGTAGAAGTCCAGAAATGCAGTCCCAAGGAGCATGTTTTTAATAGGAAGGAAAAAGTGTGAGCATCATGGGTAAAAACCACAACAGAATCATAGATCCAAGGGTGTAAGTGCCCACAGAATTAATTGACATTGGTGCTACTCTACTTAAATTGCACTGACAGCCTCTTTTAGGTAATGAAGTCAAGATGCTCATACCCACTCTTTGTCATGTAAATTACAATGTAATTATTCCTGGGTGATCATTATAAATGTAACTGCACAATTCACATGGTTTTAGTCATTGGATTTCACTTTGTGAGCTACTTAGGTTTGGAATTCAGGCACTTGGTTAAGTTGCTTTTGGATATAAATGTTGAATTATAGCCAGACTTTTGTTCAAATTCAGTCATTGGATGTATAAACCATCTTCTTGTATATTTCTAGTTTCAGGGGGCATGCATATAGATAGATACACTGCATGTAACCCTTCTTCCAAGGACTGGCCCAAGTTTTGTATGTTTGTGTGTGTCTGTGGTATTTTTGAAGAACTGTTGAATACTGAGGAAGTAAAAGAAATTGGTTTCAAAAATAAACACCACTTAATAGGCTTTCCTCAATGTGAGTTTGTTCATTCATGCTTATATAAGGGAATGTGTTAACCATGAATCATTCAAATTGAATTGCTCATGAGAAAAAATGCTCTGGCTTTGCTGTCAGTTTCCAGACTTACATTACTGAGGGGAGTAAAGCATTGTCCCCTCATAAAGAATAATTAACCACAGATTTCAAACTGAATGTGGCTCCAAATTGGCGAAAATACTTTTGATTCACGTGAGAACATGCATCCTTGTGAGAGGGACCTATCTGAATATTCTGGGCTGTGACTGAGTTTGCCTCTGCCAGAACAGCCCATGGAAAAGTTAAGGGGAAAAAAAAGAAAGCAATCATCGGAAAGTTTTGTTCACACGTTACCAGACTAGCAAAATGCACGGAAGATGTGGAAGTTTGCAAATCTGTAGCTAAAAGCGTGGATAATGGACAGCAGGTTCCACTTAGAGGCAGGTAAATTGGCATTGTGTAAACACATCCGACCTGAGAGCTCACACGTCACGTAATAACTGACTGATCCGGTCCCAGTGGCTTACAGTAAAATACAGTCGGCCTGTGTCTGACATATCGCAAACCACTTTTCACACCGGATGAAGCCTGCCTGCCCTGCTAAGGTAGGGAGCCACTCAATACAGGGTTACGTGACAAGCCCGGAAATGCGATCTATGAGTCCGAAGAATTTCCGACAGCGCCACCGTACCATTCAGTGAAACACGCCCATGATCCCGCAGAGAAAAAGTAATGGCCCTGCATGCCAAAGTTTTGATGTGAACCTGTCGCCACTGCTGCTTACTTGTGTGTGTGTGTGTTAGTCGCTCAGTCGTATCAGACTCTTTGCGACCCCGTGGACTGTAGCCTGCCAGGCTCCTCTGTCCATGGAATTTTCCAGGCAAGAATATTGGAGTGGGTTGCCATTTCCTTTTCCAGGGGAGCTTTTCGACCCAGGGCTGCTACTTAGACCTAGAAAACTTTGCATTTGGCCAGCTTTGATTCTGGTAAGAATCAAATCGAAACTGTTTAACTTAGGGCACCTTGTCTAGTGGATTTCCATTACGCAGGCCCCTCTTTACTTCAGTTAGACTTCCCTCAGCCAGACAGGAAAAGGGCACTAAAAAAACCCAACATCTTTGCACATAGCATATTTAAGTATCATTAGATGAAGAAGCAAATATTGTTTCAAAAGACCCTTCATAAAGCTGTTCAGATCAGTCACTCAGTCCTGTCCGACTCTTTGCGACCCCATGGACTGCAGCATGCGAGGCCTTCCTGTCCGTCACCAACTTCCGAAGTTTACTCAAATTATGTCCATCGAGTCCGTGATGCCATCCAACCACCTCATCCTCTGTTGTCTCCTTCTCTTGCTTTAATTCTTTCCCAGCATCAGGGTTTTTTCCAGTGAGTCAGTTCTTCGCTTTAGGTGGCCAAAGTATTGGAGTTTCAGCTTCAGCATCAGTCCTTCCAATGAATATTCAGGACTGATTTCCTTTAGGAAATTGTAAAGCTTTACCTTACTACATTGTCAATTTAAAAAAAAAATGTCCCTTTTTAGGTAATCTGATGTTAATATGATTGAGCCATTATTTTTTCTATATCATTTATCTCATTTGGCTTCATAGAAGAGTTCATTATATCCCTATGTGATTAAGGCATTACTATTTATATGTAGATGCTCAAAAATAACTAGAAAACTGAATTTTCGAGAGTATACAGACATGCTGCTTTATCTTGATTATGTTTATATTTCACTGAGGATAAACTTGACATGAATTATTAGAGCTGGTATGATTAAATATTACTTGGTTATGTAGAATTTTTTTCACTATAGATATGCATGAATATTAAGAATGTCTTCTAACTTACATCTCAGGGATATTATACAGACACGTAAGATTTGATTTTGTTGTTTAGTCACTTGGTCATGTTCAGCTCTTTTGCAACCCCATGAATTGTAGCCTTCCAGGCTTTTCTGACCTTGGGGTTTCCCAGGCAAGAATACTGGAGTGGGTTGCTCCTTCTCCAAGGGATCTTTCTGGCCCAAGGATCGAACCCCCATCTTCTGCATTACAGAAAGATTCTTTACTGCTGAGCCACAGGGGAAGTCTGATAAAGAAAACAGTCTACATTAATTATGTCTTGAACTCTTAGGAAAAAAAATGCCATGATATACTGTAAGTTATTTTTATAGGACATTATAAGATGTTGTGTTTGGCTAGCTATGTTAGATGTTATGCATCCTATGTTTATCTCATATATAGTGAAAAATCATTTAAAATTATGTTCATATTTTGAGTTAAATGAGCAAAATTTTATTTATAGATTCCACGTTGCCCTAAGAATTATGCAAGAATAGAGTATGGTTATTGCCTTTAAGGAGACTGCACTTCAATAAAAATTTAAAAGGCAATAAATTCACACAGACACACTCATACACACACACACACTTAAATATACACACTTATGTATGCTTAGTCCGAGCTTGAACTGACTTTTGTGGTCTAGTCACTAAATTTGAATTTCTCAAATAATCACATACTGAGTCACCACTATTTTTAGGATCCCTCTGTTCAATTAAACTTAGAACTCAAGAATTTATGTTGAAAAACTTATTAGAAGAAATCTTGTATCTGAATAGTTTTAGATAAAAACTTGTTTAATAGAGAGGCTTTGTTTTTTCTTGTTACTAATATTATAATAGCATATTAAGTGAAAGTGTTAGTCACTTAGTCATGTCTGACTCTTTGTAACTCCATTGACTGGGGCCTGCCAGGCTCCTCTGTCCTTGGAATTCTCTAGGCAAGTATTGGAGTGGGTTGCCATTCCCTTCTCCAGTGGATCTTCCCAACCTAGGGACTGAACCAGTGTTTTCTGCACTGAAGGCAGATTCTTTACCATCTGTGCCACCAGGGAAGCATATTAAGAACAGTTAAGTTTTTTTGTTTATATTGATATTCCAAAAGAAGAAAACTAGACACAGCCCCAATTTGGCTGTGAGTCACCTCAGGGCACATTGGAAAAAAAATGCAATTTATCTCACCCTGTCAAGATAAATCTTACTGTCTTTGGTTTCTCTCTATTTTTACTGTGTTTAATAGAGTACCTGGAAAAGTAGTTATCAGTAAATGTTTCTGTTATAAATGAAATGATTGAATGTGTTTGAGTGAATGAACTAAATCTAACTCTTTTACTTTTTTTTCCCCAGACTCCCAGGAAGGAAATTACAAGTCAGAAGTCAACAGCAAACCCAGAAAGGAAAGGACAGCTTTTACCAAAGAGCAAATCAGAGAACTTGAAGCAGAATTTGCCCATCATAATTATCTGACCAGACTGAGGCGATATGAGATAGCAGTGAATCTGGATCTCACTGAAAGACAGGTAATGTTGGACATTGTCATTGTATATTTTTAACTGCTTTGGATCAACAATCTTCTCTCACCATTTAAAAAATATCTAGATCAGTTCAGTTCAGTCACTCAGTAGTATAAGACTCTTTGTGACTCCATGGACTGCAGCATGCCAGGCCTCCCTGTCCATCACCAACTCCTGGAGTTCACTCAAACTCATGTCCACCCAGTCGGTGATGCCATTCAACCATCCCATCCTCTCTTGTCCCTTTTTCCTCCTGCCTTCAGTCTTTCCCAACTTCAGGGTCTTTTCAAATGAGTCAGTTCTTCCATCAGGTGGCCAAAGTATTAGAATTTCAGCTTCAGCCTCAGTCCTTCCAATGAATATTCAGGACTGATTTCTTTTAGGATTGACTAGTTTGATCTCCTCGCAGTCCAAGGGACTCTCAAGAGTCTTCTCCAACTGCTGCTGCTGGTAAGTCGCTTCAGTCGTGTCCGACTCTGTGCGACCCCATAGACGGCAGCCCACCAGGCTCCCCCATCCCTGGGATTCTCCATGCAAGAACACTGGAGTGGGTTGCCATTTCCTTCTCCAATGCATGAAAGTGAAAATGAAATCACTCAGTCATGTCTGACTCTTAGCTACCCCATGGACTGCAGCCCACCAGGCTCTTCCATCCATGGGATTTTCCAGGCAAGAGTACTGGAGTGGGGTGCCATTGCCTTCTCTGGTCTTCTCCAACACCACAGTTCAAAAGCATCAGTTCTTCATTGCTCAGCTTTGTTTATGATACAACTCTAACATCCATACAGGAGTACTGGAAAAACCATAGCTTTGACTATGCGGACCTTTGTTGGCAAAGTAATGTCTCTGCTTCTTTAATATGCTGTCTAGGTTGATCATAGCTTTTCTTCCAAGGAGCCAGCGTCTTTTAATTCCATAGCTGCAGTCACCATCTGCAGTGATTTTGGAGCCCAAGAAGATAAAGTCTCTCACTGTTTGCATTGTTTCCCCATCCATTTGCCATAAAGTGATGGGACTGGGTACTATGATCTTTGATTTTTGAATGTTTGAGTTTTAAGTCAGCTTTTTCACTCTCCTCTTTCACTTTCATCAAGAGGTTCTTTAGTTACTTCTCACTTTCTGCTATAAGGGTGGTGTCATCTGCATATCTGGGGTTTTGATATTTCTCCTGACCATCTTGATTCCAGCTTGTGCTTCATACAGCCCAGAATTTATGATGTACTCTCTGCATAGAAGTTAAATAAGCAAGATGATAATATACAGTCTTGACATACTCCTTTCCCAATTTGGAACCAGTCTGTTGTTCCATGCCCGGTTCTTACTGTTGTTTCTTGACCTGCATACAGATTTCTCAGGAAGCAGGGTCTGGTAGTCCTATCTCTTGAAGAATTTTCCAGTTTTTTGTGATCCACACAAAGGCTTTGGTCAGGGTGGTATTTTTCAGGTATTTATATATATATATATATATATATATATATATATATTCAGGTATTTTTAGTCAATATACTAGAAATAGATGTCTTTCTGGAATTTGATCTAATGGGTGTTGGCAATTTGATCTCTGGTTCCTCTGCCTTTTAAAAATCCATCTTGAACATCTGGAAGTTCTTGGTTCATGTACTGTTGAAGCCTAGCTTGGAGAATTTTGAGCATAGGTTTGCTAAGGTGTGAGATGAATGCAGTTGTGCAGTATTTTGAACATTCTTTGGCATTGCCTTTCTTTGGGATTTGAATGAAAACTGACCTTTCCCAGTCCTGTAGTCACTGCTGAGTTACTTACCAGACTTGCTGGCATATTGAGTATAGCACTTTAAGAGCATTATCTTTTAGGATTTGAAATAGCTCAGCTGAAATTCCATCACCTCGCCTAGCTTTGTTCATAGTGATGCTTCCTAAGGCCCACTTCACTTCCATTCTAGGATGTCTGGCTCTAGGTGAGTGATCACACCATGGCATGGTTATTATGATCTGTAATTCTAGATATCTAGATCTGTGATTCTCAAATATCACTGGGTAGACCAATTTTCTCTTTCATGATGAAGCTTTTGCCCAGCATAATGATATAATTAAGGAAGAATAAAATAAAGTGAAGTGAAGTCGCTCAGTCATGTCTGACTCTTTGTGATCTCATGTCCATGGGATTCTCCAGGCAAGAACATTGGAGTGGGTTGCCACTTCCTTCTCCAGAGGATCTTCCCAACACAAGGATCATACCCGGGTCTCCCGTACTGCAGGCAGACTTTTTACTGTCTGAGCCACCAAGGACTCCCTGAAGAATAAAATAGTCATATTTATTTATTTATTTTTTACTTTACAATATTGTATTGGTTTTGCCATATGTTGACATGAATCTGCCACGGGGGTACATGTGTTCCCCAACCTGAACCCCCCTCCCACCTCCCTCCCCATCCCATCCCTCTGGGTTTATTCAGTTTATGGAATCATTGTTTGTTCTGTGATTGTATCTTTCTTATATTTTTTGTTTTTAAAATATTATTTCTTTTATATAATAATGGCATATGGAGAGGACTTTTATTTTTTATATTCTTTTATTTTTAATTGATTGATGATTGCTTTACAAAATTGGTTTGATTTCTGTCATACATCAACATATATTAACCATAGGTGTACATATGTCCCCTCCCTTTTTAACCTCCCTTCCACCTCCCACCCCATCCCACTCTCTAGGTTGTGATAGAGTCCCAGTTTGTGTTCCCTGAGTCCTACAGCAAATTCCCATTGGCTGTTTATTTACATATGTCAGTGTATATGCTTCCATGTTACTCTCTCCATTCATCTTGTTTATTTTTTAAATCTCCTTATTTTACATAACAGAAATTTGGGAACCCCCATGTTAGTATCCTTTATTGCTCAGGATAGGGTTTATGTTGCAGTAATACATTAACCCTCAAATCTGAATGACATAAGAATAAAGTTTATTGTTTGTTCACTCTCCATACTAACTTTGCAAGTCCAGCATTCCAAATAATCACTCAGGACCCAGTCTGACCTTCTGGCATCCTGACATGTGGTGTCCTTGGTAACTGCAAGAGGTAAGAAAGAGCTGGAGGTTCATGCATTGACCTCTAAATGTTTTCACCTGGAAATGACCCATGTCACTTCCATTTACACTCTAATGTCTGGAAATAGTCAATGGTACCACTTAAATTTAAGGGAGCTGAGGCATGGTAGGCACAAGGGCACATAGATCATTGGTAAATATCTACCCCACTGCCCAAAATATTTTTGAAATTGTATTTGTCTCAGAAATTACAAATTCTGGTACCCACTCATTTAGAGAAACTTTGAAATGATTAGCGATCTGTGAACACCAGTTAATAAGACATAAATAATATTTTAATTAATTACGTTTTAGATCCTTTCTTGGATTTTATCTGAATGGCAAATGATTTGCTCGAATAGTTTCCCTGAGCACTCTTTTATATGAGTTCTGATTTTCCCTAGAAGAATCTAGCCTACTGATGGTTAATAGTTGCTAATCTTTAGAAAAACATTCCTGAAAGGCAAACGCAAACATCTTTATGGACAGTGCAGTTATGATTGGCACTCTTAGGAGCAGAGTTTCATTTCCTCTTTCACTGTGTGTACCTCCTCCAGGGATCCCATTGGAACCAAAGAAATATCAACAGGGTGTGGACAAATGAATACTATCTTAGGAGAGCGAGTTATTTTATCCAACTTCTTAAATCATTTGCTTTCCTTCTGTTAATTTCTATATTTCAGCTTTTAGTAGGATCATTCTGGGTAGTGAAAATATACAGAGGAACACTTTTATGTGGTTCTATTTATTGGCAGTTTATATTTTATTAAATATTATGACTAGTACCTAAGTTATGGAGCACAACATTTTCCTTCCCTTGAACTTCACATACAAAGTTCTCTCCATAAGTGTACAACATTTGGCACGATGGAAAGCAGGATCCAAAATCTACATCATCAGACATCTGCTTTTTTGCTCTATTTTTTTTTTTTAACTGGGAACAGGAAAAATATGATGGAGGGATGGAATTACACATTAATGTTTTTGTAAAGAGAATGTGAATTCTAGGAAATGTAACTGTATTTAAAGTGATACATAAAGGAAATAAGAAACTAGAGTTAGCTTGTAATCTACAGAAATGTGGGATGTATAACTATACTCTTAATTAAGAGAAAAGTAAAAATCTGTGCTTTCTTTGCTGGAGATGTCCTGTGGTTCCCTGTCATTATCTGATCATAGAGTAGAGGTTTCACTTTTGGCCAAGAATAATTTCTTTTTAGGAGGAATTCTGTAAATCTTGTTTGGAAATTTTGAAGGCATTTTGAGTATTTATTCTTTCTTCCTGACTTGCCATTCTTGGAAAAGAATTATAAGCAATTACATGAAAAATTATATCATATGTATATGTACACACACACTATATACACAGGAGTTCCGTGGTGACTCAGATGGTAAAGAATCTGCCTGCAATGCAGGAAACCCAGGTTGGATCCCTGGGTGGGAATATCCCCTGGATATAGGAATGGCTGCCCATTCCAGGATTCTTGCCTGGAGAATTCTATGAACAGAGGAGCCTGGTGGGCTACATTCCATGGGGTGTCAAAGAGTCAAACACGACTGAGTGACTAAAACTTTCACTTCACTTTTCATACTCTACACACACACATGCCCAATTTTAATCTTTGTCTTTTTTAAGAGTCTCTTTAAAATTCTGTATCACTTAGACTTTGCTGTGTAACAAACCTCTTAAAAGTCTTAATGGCTTTAAATAATAATCAGCACTTAATTTCCTCAAAGTTTTGAGGATCAAAAATTTTTATCTGAGCTCAATTGGACAGTTCTACTTCTGGCCTTACCTAGAGCCCTTGTGCAACTCTATTCAGCTGGTGGGTGACTGAGAACTGGTTGTTCTAGGCAGCCTCACCTGGAACAGCTTGCCTCTGTCTCTGTTGCATGTGTGATTTCATCTTCTAAAAGGCTCCCTGGCGTTCTTCAAATAGTGGTAGAAGTATTCAGTGTGCGTGGGTGTTCAAAGCCTCTGCTCAGATCATGTTTCCTAAAGTCCCGTTGTCTAAAGTGAATCATATGACCAAGCTCGGTAAGAGATCACCACCTACGGGAGTGGATACATGGAAGGAAGGCAAAAATTTTTGGAGGTCATTAGGGAAACAATCCAACTATAGTCTCATAAAGGGAAAAATTACAACAACAAAAGTAAATCCTGAGATAATTAGGTTTTCAAATAATTGCAAATTTGGTATTGTTCAGAAGTTTTTTATCCTATAATTATCTATTAATTAGTTTGTCAAGTTAATAAAAGATATAATGGGTATATGTGGAATCTAAATTCCAAATCAAAATTATGTCTTTAGTTTTTGCTACTAAGAAAAATTCAATTGTTATGAGAAAAAATCGGAACAAAAACCCTGTATTTGCCAGATGGAATTGTGTATTCTTAGGCAAGTAACAATCTCCCCAAGGCATAAAATGGAAATTAAAACTACCTTCTCTTTCTTTTACTCAGGTTTATATGTCACAATGTATGTGAAAGAACTTTTAGCATAAGCTATAAAACAAATCTATTACTCAGAGGGGGAAAGCTTCTTTGCTATGAAAGGCATAGTGGGTTAATCCTTTTGTAATAAAAATACCTCTCAATCAGGGAGATATTTTCAGTTAATTTTCTCATGGTTGGGCTTTTAAAATTATAAACATAGAGTTATCAATCGAAGCCTTTTCATTCATCTTCTTTTAATTGAGATACAGCTATTCCATTTCTTTGATTTTGCATTAATGCCATTCATACATATCTATGTAATCTATGTCTTGATTTAAAATATTAAATAGCATCCCTTTCATAGGGTTTCCACCTGTAAAATATTCTAATTCTAGATTTGCAATTTTTCAATTTCATTTTACTGAAAGATTTATTTTTTCTATACTTTAAAATAACATAGGATTTATTAAAGTAACTTAAATGTATACACCAAAGAATATTATATCTACTCCCATATTGTTTAGTGTTTTCCTAAACTTTAATAGGATGTTTAATCTCTTAAAATATTTTTTCTCTATTTTTTAAAAGCCTTCCAAGATTCAAATACAGAGAAAGAATAGATATGTTCTATATAATATAAAGGGAAAAAGCAACAAATATTGAATCATTTCCACTAGTAGCAAAATTATTTCACAGAAATAACTTTCTCCTAAATGAAACTTAATTTATAAACAGAAGCAGTTTTAAATGTACTTTTATTTAGAAAACTTACATAGTTGCCTATAAAATATGTATATGTATAACTGATATTTTATTTGTAGATACTGCTCCTTTGTTTATATCACCCAATCAATATCAGTTCAGTCATTCAGTGGTGTCTGACTCCTTGCAACCCCATGGACTACAGCATGCCAGGCTTCCCTGTCCATGACCAACTCCTGGAGCTTGCTCAAACTCATGTCCCCATCAATATACCTGCCACATATTCTACAATGGGCTATACATGTGATTGTAAATATTTGAAATCATGATTAGATTTCCTTTTAGAAAAAAAATAATATATGCGAAACCCTTAACTATTACTCAGGACTCAAATTTTCAAATCTGGAGGAACAGCTCTGAAATCTCCAAAGAAATTGGACTTTTATGTTTGTGTCTCCCACGTGGCAATGCCGGTACAGGTAGGGGACATCTGTTATCCCCTTTGAATTCCATCTGGCCAAAGAGGAAGAAGAAGGGTAAAGAGAAAAGAGGCTTATCCTGCACAGTAATTCCATATTAGCACTTAGGTATTAAAGAAAATTGTTTTATGTTCAATAAAAGTGGAGACACTGGGACGAAGTTAAGCTTTAAATATTTTAATTATGCGCTTAGTCACTTAGTCGTGTCTGACTCTTTTTGACCCCATGGATTTAGCCTGCCAGACTCCACTGTCTATGGGGATTCTCCAGGCAACAATACTGGAGTGGGTTTCCATGCCCTCCTCCAGGGGATCTTCCCAATCCAGGGACTGAACCCAGGTCTCCTGCATTGCAGGTGGATTCTTTTAATGTCTGAGCCACCAGGAAAGCCCAACGCTGTTTTGTATAACAGTTACACTGTAGTAACCATCCAGCTTCTAATTTACACCTTCACGTGTACAACATATTCTTCTATACTGTTCTCAATCAACAGCTAATAATCCTTAATTGGCAGAGTCACTTGGAATACTTAGAAGAGCCAGTCAGTCTAAAGACCCTCCTGTCCCAAGGTATTTTTAAGTTTGACAAGCTTATTCTGGCTTTTTCATCCATCCAGACGCACTTGGAAAAAACTCATGCCAAAGTTTTAATATCTCACAGTGGGATGAAGAGGGAAGGTAGTTGCATAAAACTATAGGAGTGTAAAAAATGGACATATTTATAGAGTCAAGACTGCCAGATATAGAAAGAATGAGAGCTCCTTCCATGTCACAAAATCATTTTACAAAGCTAACCAAAGGTGCGATATTGCAGATTTGTAAGCTAACTGACCAGAATAAACAGACTGAATTAATGATTCTGCTGCCAAGATAAATGGAAAAATCCTACCTAGTTGGATCACATTCCGTTAGTGGAAAGGAGAGGAATTATGTTTTGTTTGTTACTCATAAATCATTAAATGGCTCATTGCCAAGTGTTTTCCAAATAGACATCAATTTTTTGGATGACCATGAAGGAGAATTTTTCCTGGGCCAAGTAAATAGTGGTTTTGTCTTTTACTGAGCATTTTACACAACGCTTCTCCTTTGCAGGTTAATTTCTATACATTTATATGAGTGCTTTTAGTTATTTAGCTAATAAGTTATATCTGCAAGATCAGACATATTGTCTATTCAAGGTAACCTTGTGTAGTCCATGGTTTTAGATATTTCCTCATATCTTTAGAGTAGTTTTTAACAGTCATTGGAGAAGGCAATGGCACCCCACTCCAGTACTCTTGCCTGGAAAATCCCATGGATGGAGGAGCCTGGTGGGCTGCAGTCCATGGGGTCACTGGGAGTCAGACACGACTGAGCGACTTCACTTTCACTTTTCACTTTTATGCATTGGAGAAGGAAATGGCAACCCACTCCAGTGTTCTTGCATGGAGAATCCCAGGGACAGGGGAGCCTGGTGGGCTGCCGTCTATGGGGTCGCACAGAGTCGGACACGACTGAAGTGACTTAGCAGCAGCAGCAGCAGAGTAACAGTTAGATGTTTCTTTTGCTTGCACATGGTATGACTTTGGGATTGGAATGAAAACTGACCTTTTCCAGTCCTGTGGCCACTGCTGAGTTCTCCAAATTTGCTGGCATATTGAGTGCAGCACTTTCACAGCATCATCTTTCAGGATTTGGAATAGCTGATCTGATCTGATCTGATGGTATGACTGCTATCTTGAGAGATTAAATATGATTGGGGTCTGACCAGAAAAGTGGGAGTAGAGAATAGGGTGAACGAGTTGATGGTGGAATATAAAATAAGCTTTAATTTTGGGAATTTCCTCAATAAGGAAACAATTAGTTTATATTTAATCAGCAAATCAACAGTAACATTTTGAAACATATCATGTGTTGCAACACAGATCATCATTTACAGTGTAATGTTAAAGAAAAACATCTTCTGCTGTGAAAGATTACTCCTTTTTCACATTATCCTTGCAGTCACATATTTTTTTTTTTATATAATGTAAAGTATTACTAAGAAGTTCCTGAAAATTTTGAGGAGCCGATTCAACTTCTGTGTTGGTATGTTCAACTTTAAAGAGATATTCTGTTATCTAAATATGTATATACAGCATTGCATGTGTTCCATGACATCTATAAAAGAATAAACCCAAGTCTAATAAAGGACAGTTTCTAGAGAATTTGGGTATAGGACACTTTCTACAAGTCAATCTCCCTATGTCTACGACTCGTCATGAAAACCTCAGAAACATAGTCAATTTAGGACTGATTTTAACTTCATTTCTCTTTAGCACTTATAATTTTTATGCAAGACAGTTTTTTTCAATTTAAAAATTTTTTCCAGTTATTGAAATTACTGAATACTTTAGTGTCAATATATATTCTTATGACAGTAGCAATTGCCATTACAAGTTCTTAGAATAATTTTGGAGACAGCTCCTAAATCTAATAAAAGTGAAGTGAGGGCTTACATATATTCTGATATATGAAACGAGATGCCAGTCCAGGTTCGATGCAGGATACTGGATGCTTGGGGTAGTGCACTGGGACGACCCAGAGGGATGGTATGGGGAGGGAGGAGGGTTCAGGATGGGGAACACATGTATACCTGTGGCGGATTCATTTTGATATTTGGCAAAACTAATACAATTATGTAAAGTTTAAAAATAAAATAAAAAAAAAGAAAATAATCAGAATATTTAATTAGATTGAATCTTAAGAATTTCTAGTATTCTACTATTCTTATAAGAATGATGAGTTTATGTGTTTCAATAAAATATTTATATTTCACAAAATTAGACAGTGGCTAGGGAAGAGGTCATTTCTTAAAATAGTATGCACTGGTTGTGATGTGTTGCTATTGTTAAACCTTAAGCCAGAGATTAGACAAGATGTTGAGAACAAAGGCTGTCATTCTAGCTGATCTTAGTAGTTTAAACAAGGTAAGTACCAGCAGTGGATCAGAATAGATGAATTCCATGTATTCAAGACTGCTGTTTAGGAAATTTTTAACACAGTAATGGAGAAAAGTGCCTAATTTAGTTTTGATATTTCCACTCAGATTTGCTGAAGTCTTTTGTTCATGATCTACTGAGGTGACAGGATTTCACTTAAAATAAGTAAAACTCATATCCATATTTTTAATCTTGTGTAGAAATACAATTAGGAGTAGTAAAATTTCACTGTAAATTTTTACTCATAAATAGGTCATTTGAGTTGAATTCCATCATGTTTGACAGAAAGAGGTATAATTGTTAGCATTTAGTACTCCAGGACATTTCTAAAGGGTCAAAATAAAAGTAATCAGTCTCTAGGAATTTTGCTCATCATGTGAATTATTACTCTGGCTGCATTTTGGGAAAGGAGAATGTAATACGTACAATCAGCTTGTAATAGTACTGATTGCATTAACCTTAACCCTAACCCTAATTTCGTTTCATGGAGAATTTCATTTGTTTCCTAAAAAAGAGTTTATTTCTTGTTCAACATGTTATTTGCTCATGACTGCCAATGGCTAATGTGTATTCACTTTGTCCAAAAACATGTGAAATAGTAAATGTTTTATGACTACATTAGTGAGCCTGGTTCTCAGGCATTCTAAGGACAAAAAAAAGAGGCTTTGAAACCGAAAATTATAGAGGCCAGGAAGTGATTTCCTGGTCATAAACATTGTTTTAAAATAGAGGAGAAAGGTGAGAGGCAGTCCTCTATGCAGGAATTCAGTCTTTAGTCATGGAATATGTCCTAACTCCCTTTACCCTCCAATCCAACCCCCCCCCCCAAACACACACACACACACACACACACATACATGCATGCACACTACCTCCCAACCCCATGTTGCACTGCTGTAGAAACAACAGAGTCAACTGGCAGCTCCCATGAACTTGTTGGAAACAGCCAAGGGATTCCTTCTCTTAATCAGATATAAATCTATTCAGGCAGGACGAGTAAGGAAGCTTTCTTTTCCCCCATTTTTCATCCCTACCTTAGAGAGCAATCTGGGCTCTAATTTTTCAGTTCATCTATTGACTTTGCCACTGAATTACTTGGATGTATCTTACTAGAGTCTGTTTACATTAGGTTTACTGGATCAGCTGCCATGATCAATTTAATCACACAGGTGTGATTAAATTTCCAAATTGTATTTATACAATTACTCCTTTGCATGCTTTCACATGTTAAAGATGTGAATAAATATTTGTTAGACAGTGTCTACAGTATTTCAAGTGTTCATATACAAATAGAAACAGTTGGAATATTAAATCTACAAATTCCAGATGTTTAGAGACATCTAGATATGTCACTGAAATATTTATTTTCATCCAGATGTTATGTGTTATGATTGTTTCTTCAAAAGACAGACATTTATGGTATTCTATAAATATGGGTAATAGCATCATGTAGATTCTACTTTCTATCAACATTTCGCCTCAGGCCATTTTAGGAAATTGTATGACAATCCAGATACATATTTCATTTGTGTTCTCCTGATGTATTGTGAACCCTTAGATGAACTTATACATAGAAGGCCATATGTGAATGACTGAATAAATTAAAGAGATAAAATGAATGTTTAACAAATACCAAGAATGACTCTCACAATATTTTTATTACAGAGAAATATTAGATTCCTAGATTCTGAAATACATCATTTAAGCAAATTAGTGACAATAAGATTCTCTGAGCTGTTTTCTTTACTAATATGTGAATAAATATTTTTATATTTATTTATATATTAGTTTGATCATGCAGGCAATGTGAATACAAAATACTTTAAGGGATCAAAAGTGAGATTTCATAATAATCAGATATTCTGAACAGTAAGGTTTATAACTGAGCACCTTAAATGTTTATAACTAATAATATAGGTTATTATTTCATGTTATTTTTTATTATGAAGATTTTATTCAAAAATATTATCTTCATGTAGTCATCGATAGTCTACAAGTCTACTTTATACTGCTTTGATTTCATGAAAAATAGTATTTTTTCTTTACTCAGATTCTTATGGGAGGAATTTTTATCTGAGTTGTTCATCATACTACGAAACAAAATATACTTTATATGGAATCTTGCCTTAGAGCCAAACTTTAAAAAAGGAAATAATAAAAAATTAATTAACCAGCATTTCCAGAGAAATTGCAGATATGAGATAAATTGATTTTCATTTCAGTTCAGTTGCTCAGTCATGTCCGACTCTTTGTGACCCCATGAATCACAGCACGCCAGGCCTCCCTGTCCATCACCAACTTCCAGAGTTCACTCAGACTCACATCCATCGAGTCGGTGATGCCATCCAGCCATCTCATCCTCTGTCATCCCCTTCTCCTCCTGCCCCCAATCCCTCCCAGCATCAGAATCTTTTCCAATGAGTCAACTCTTCGCATGAGGTGGCCAAAGTACTGGAGTTTCAGCTTTAGCATCATTCCTTCCAAAGAAATCCCAGGGCTCATCTCCTTCAGAATGGACTGGTTGGATCTCCTTGCAGTCCAAGGGACTCTCAAGAGTCTTCTCCAACACCACAGTTCAAAAGCATCAATTCTTCGGCACTCAGCTTTCTTCACAGTCCAACTCTCACATCCATACATGACCACTGGAAAAACCATAGCCTTGACTAGACAAACCTTTGTTGGCAAAGTAATGTCTCTGCTTTTCAATATACTATCTAGGTTGGTCATCACTTTCCTTTCAAGGAGTAAACATCTTTTAATTTCATGGCTGCAATCACCATCCGCAGTGATTTTGGAGCCCCCAAAAATAAAGTCTGACACTGTTTCCACTGTCTCCCCATCTATTTCCCATGAAGTGATGGGACCAGATGTTTTAAGCCCAAATAAAGCAATAAAAGTTTGCAAAATTTATATATCATACTCCAAGATGGGCAGATTTGTTTTAGTTGTACGCAAAACATTTGATGATACAATGTCCCAGCTCCTAAGGTACTACTCTAGGTTACTAGGACGAAAAAAGCAGAGGCACAGAGGATGCCAGTAGCAATAACATCATGAGATTCCCAGAGGAGGGAAATGGTTTTCTATAATAATTGTGTGGCAAACAAAGCAGTGTGCGACATTGACGTAGGGGTGGGTTCATGGCATCTTATGGACCATTCGGGGAATCTCTTATTAGGGGATTAGCAATGACACCAACTACAACTGCAAGCAATTTAAGGATATTCTGTAAAAGATGAAGCTAATCTTTATGCATCTCAGTATATGCCAAAGGCCTCACATATAGCCCGTAAACTGCCCTTGCGGGCCGGAATTATTTCTTATTTACTTGTATACGTTCCTTGGTCTAACCCCTCTTACCTATTACTAAGCATGCAGTAATACTGAGTGTATGAATGAGTGAATAAATAGAGATTCCAAGTCATCAAGAAAGCATGAGATTAGTTTAACTGTACTTAGTTTATAAATACAGATTTTTATATGAAACAAACTTGTAAACTTTAATCAAAATAATTTCCTTATTTTAAAAATTGTCAAGCATTTGAATGATTATTCTTTCGCTGTCTTACAAAAGTATTTTTTCAATCTAGCCAACAAAGCTGGATTATTAAGTGATAATAAATTAAACTATAAAGCTTCTTTATTTATAAAACCGTGGTGTTATTATTCTAATGGCAATATTGACATAATTTGAAATTGCTTTTATGGACTTGTTTTTAATACTGTGATGGTTGTGGAAAAATATATGCACCCCCAGATCTTCCTCTCCTTATTTTAGTTCGTCCCAATATTTCATAGTATGTTTGAAAATACATCTGGACACACTGAATTTCTGTACTTTTTCTTCACAATTTATAAGGTGTACTCATCACTGCATGTATTGCTGTTTTGTTCCATTACTAAATTCATGGAGTTCCCATATGAAATATGTAGCCTGATCCCTTGAGAAAATACATAAAGGTGTTAGAATTATTAGATTTATTATATAATCATCAAATGCTTTCACCTACATGCACACATCTATAAACCACGTATATATATGATGTGTGTGTGTGCTCAGTTAGGCTTGTTCCACTCTTTTGTGACCCCATGGATTGTAGCCCACCAGGCTCCTATATACACCGGCCTCTGAAGGCAAAAATACTGGAGTGGATAGCCATTTCCTCCTCCAGGGGATCTTCCCAACCCAGAGACTGAACCCATGATTCTTGCATCTCTCACATTGGCAGAATTCTTTACCACTGAGCCACTTGGGAAGCCCTTTAATGAAGTCTTTCATTAGTCTGTTTAAGAAAATGAAATGGCAAAATTTCACATGGTAGACACAGGAAACAACACAAAATAGCCTATACTGTTTCTAAAATCCATACCATCTTCTTACATTTTCCTCATGTCGAATTGCACATAACAGGTTTTATACTGGTATTACAGAATTACTGCACCCCTTCTCCTAAAAAAGGAAATAAGTGTAGATTTAACAAAATCTATTCTTCCCATTTTCTGCCAAGATTATTTTGGCTGGATATTTCACTCTTCAGTGACAATGATGATGATGTGTTTCTTCCATCTGGATTTGTCCATGGAGAAAATGTCTCTATGGAGAATCTTGAAAGGCTCATTATTCCAACAGTACAAATATGAAAATTGAGGCAGAGAGAAGTATAATTTTCTCAAATTCACGCAGAAGTGAAGCCAGAAGTAGAGCCCAATTCATGTGGAAAAGATCTAATGAAACATGCAATGTCAAGCTTACAGTGGTAATTAAATTGAGTAGTATAATTACCTAAATTACAGTACAGGAAGATAGTGTCATATTTACAAACCTAATTATATTGAGTAGGAGAATTATCTGAATGATACTAGTCATATGGATGGCATTCACATACTTTATATGCTTTACTTTTCTAACCTGAAGGCTTAAAATGTATAAGCTTGACATATAACAGGAACAAAACAAAATAAAATCAATTTGAAGCCAAACCAACCCCAGGTTTAAATTCTGGCACCACATTTACCTATTTTTGTGTTCTTCGGCAAGTCGTTTAAGCTTTAAGTCTCAACTTCCTCATCTATAAATATTCGTGTTTGGAAAGTGCATATGTAGCACCTATCGGTATAGTTGCTTAGCCCTGAGTAGATATGTGATTAAAAATCACATCTTATCATTTGGTTATTAAGTAACAATAACACAAGAATATCAATCCACTTGTTTTTAATCAATCTATTTTAGTAAAAATTCTGAGTTTCTACATTTTCTTATTTTTTTTAATTAAGTGGATAATATATATGTGGGTAATGTATAATACAAGATTTCAATTATAGTCTGATAGAACAATGAAAATGCAGAGTTGAGAAATGACATGGTTTAAAGATTTTTTTCGTGCCAGCAGCTGAGAAAACTGTACTCATTTTGATGGAGTATGGTTATTTATTGTGATTTGAAGACCACTGAAATAAATACAGGAGAAGGCAATGGCACCCCACTCCAGTACTGTTGCCCGGAAAACCCCATGGATGGAGGAGCCTGGTAGGCTGCAGTCCATGGGGTCGCTAAGAGTCAGACACGACTGAGTGACTTCACTTTCACTTTCCACTTCCATGCATTGGAGAAGGAAATGGCAATCCACTCCAGTGTTCTTGCCTGGAGAATCCCATGGACGGAGAAGCCTGGTAGGCTGCAGTCCATGGGGTCGCACAGAGTCGGACACGACTGAAGCGACTTGGCAGAAATAAATACATCTTTAGAAATATAGTATCTTTCTCTTTAGCTTCTCTTAGTACTTTGAATTTACAGCAATTGAGATTGTTTATAAAATGAAAATGGAGAATATTCAAAATATTCCTGGAGTAGAATATAACAGAACTATCTGTGTCAAATATGAAGACTTCCTATGAAATTATAATAATTAAGATGATTTTTTATGTCAAAAGGAGAGAGTAACTGAGTGCATCAATAAAGCTATGCATGCATGGAAACTCGACATACGACAGTTGAAAACAATAATTTCTGGGAAAAGAGTGGACTATTTGTTAAATGGTCTTGGAACAACTTATACAACTGGAATAAAATAAATTTAGAAATTTTCTTTGCAGTATATACTAAAATCAATAGTCAGAGTTAAGCACTTAACTTCGATTTGAAAAGCAAACCTTAAAACTTTTTAAAAGAAGACATAGAAGAGTACCTTAATGGTCTCAGAAGAAAGATTTTTAATGAAGACATGAAAAAGATAGTCATAACACAAACATTTGATAAATTTGAATATAATAAATTTTAGAGTTTCTGATCATCAAAAGATACCCAAAAGGTCAAAAGATACCCAAGGAAAGGAAAAGGACACACTATAAACTAATATATTGTAATAACAGCCATATAACCCCAAAGCATTAAATTAGCATCTGGAACATATTTTATGAGTCCATAAGGAATGCAACTGAACAACAAAATAAGGAATGAAATTAAATCAAAAAACATTCACTGCAACCCAAAGATGTGGAGGCATTTCACAAAAGAAGAGATACAAATGGATCATAAACACTTAAAGATGCTTTACCTTATTAGTAATCAGGAAATGGAAAATTAGAACATGGTGAGATAACATTTATGGTCATTATATTGGAAAAAACTTTACTTACAAATCCAAATAGTGACACTAAGATGTGGATCGATAAGAACTCTTACACTCTGGACTGTGAAAATTGATGAAACTTTAGAAAATAATTTTTCTATATTATCACATTAAATTCAACGTTCATATACCCTGTGGCCCACTCATGGAAAATCCTGGATGTATACTCAGAGAAGTTCTATCACACGTTTATCACAGCATAACTGCAAGAATATTTATAACAATCAATTATAAAAGAAAAAATAGTTCAAGTGTCTATGAACAAGGGAATGGGTGGGTGCACAGTGATATATTCACAGAGTGGAATCGCACACAATCATAAGAAGAGAATGCCATGCCTTGAATCAACGTGGATTAGGCAAGAAACCTAGAGTTAATGGTATGTATAGTATAGATAAACAACAAGGTCCTACTTTATAGCACAAGGAACTATATTCAATATCATGTGATAAACTATAAAGGAAAAGAATATGAAAAAGAATGTGTAACTGAGTCACAGTAAAAACCCAACAGTGTAAAACAGCTAGCAGTCAGTCAGTTCAGTCGCTCAGTCGTATCCGACTCTTTGCGACCCCATGAACCGCAGCACGCCAGGCCTCCCTGTCCATCACCAACGCCAGGAGTCCACCCAAACCCATGTCCATCCACTCGATGGTGCCACCCAACCGTTTCATCCTCTGTCGTCCCCTTCTCCTCCTGCCCTCAATCTTTCCCAGAATCAGGGTCTATACTTCAATAAAAAGAAAGAACCAAATAAAATGGGACAATATTAAAAAAAAGAAAAAACATGTCTTATAGTTAAAAGCATTCCATTTTGATAAACCTAAAAGACAAGAAGAATTAAACGGTACTTTTTAGGGTCCATGTGTGGTGAGAAAAGCTGTTGTCTCTGTTTATTTGTTTCAAATAAAGGCTTGGGCTCCGTGTGCTCAGTTGCATCAGACTGTTTGCAGCCCTTTTCACTGTAGCCTGCCAGGCTCCTCTGTCCGTGGGATTTCCCAGTCAGGAATACTGGAGTGGGTTGCCATTTCCTCCTCCAGGGGATCTTGCTGACCCAGGGATCAAACCTACGTTCCTGTGTCTCCTGCATTGCAGGCAGATTCTATACTCACTGAGCCATCGAGGAAGCCCAAATAAAGGCTTAGGGATGATAAACACAAAATTCAGGCTTGTGGTAACTTTAAGTGGAGTAGGCAGAGAATGTAAAAGGAACACTTAGCTTAATAATATACAAAGATGAAAAGTGCAATAGGAAAGGAACTAATTTCTTCCTAAACAAGAAAATGAAATGATGCCATTATTATGATTGTGGCTGTGGATGGTCATTTAATGCATATGTACAATTTTTGTTTTATTATGTGCATGCATGCTAAATCACTTATATCATATATTAGGTAACTTCAGTTAAGATTTTAGAAGGAAAATATATCTCTACAAAGCTGATGTGATTAACATAATATACAAACTCAGTATTAGCATTTAACAAGTATTAGTGAAAATTTTGGACAGCAAGGAGATCAAACCTGTCAGTCCTAAAGGAAATCAATATTCATTGGAAGGACTGATGCTGAAGCTGAAACCCAATACTTTGGCCACCTGATGCGAAGAACTGACTCACTGGAAAAAAACCCTGATGCTGGACAAGATTGAGGGCAGGAGGAGAAGGGGACGACAGAGGAGATGGTTGGGTGGAATCATTGACTCAATGGACATGAGTTTGAGCAAGCTCTGGGAGATGTTGAAGGACAGGAAAGCCTGGTGTGCTGCAGTTCGAATGGTCACAGAGTCAAACACGACTGAGCAACTAAACAGCAGTACCAGGGACAATTTCTGATCTCGTTTTGAGGAAATCAGAATCACATATTTGTAATGTAAAATCAAAGTATTAAGGGAGGAGAAAAAGCATAGTTCAGAAGAAGATGGACTCACTCTGAGGTGAAATGGCCAAATAAAGCTCTGTGAGTGCAGCAGTGGACTGCAGGGGCACAGAATGACGTTCCAGACGGAGCTTCATCAGTAGCTCCCTGAGTATACTTTACATTGGTCCAGGAATTGACAGCAGGGGGAGGGGGCAAAGTGGGTGTTGTTTGACCAAAACAATTACTGAATGGTAGTTCTAATGCACAGAAACTCTTCATAAACTAAATACCTTTGAACAACCTAAAATGATACAGTACGTTCCCATCTATTCTTTTACATGCTGTGTCATAAAACGGGCTTCCCAGGCGGGCTAGTGGTAAAGAACCTGCCTGCTAGTACAGGAGATGTAAATGATGGGGTTTTGATCACACACTTCAGTATTCTTGCCTGGAGGATCCCATGGACAGAGGAGCTTGCAGGGCTGCGGTCCTTTGGGTCACACAGAGTTGGACACGAGGGAAGCAGCTTTGTTGTTCAGTCACTCGGTCGTGTCCGACTCTTTGCGACCCCATAGACTGCAGCTCACCAGGCTTCCTTGTCCTTCACCATCTCCCGGAGCTTGCTCAAACTCATGTCAATTGAATCAGTGATGCCGTCCAACCATCTCGTCCTCTGTTGTCCCCTTCTCCTGCCTGCAATCTTTCCAAGCATCAGGGTCTTTTGAAGCGACTTAGCACATGTCATAAAATACAAAATACAGGACTTGGGACCTTCTGAATGTTTTAAAATTACTATGAACATGGGCCCTGATTAAATTCAATGGTGACTTATTTTCATATTCATTACTTCACAGTGTATTTGTAAAAGCTTTTGAAAAGCCATTTTTTTCCATTGATGACCAGAATGGAAGAAAAAAATTTGTCCATTTCACTTTCTTTCTTTCACTTATTCCCTTTCTTTGTTAAAGGTGAAAGTGTGGTTCCAGAACAGGCGAATGAAGTGGAAGAGGGTAAAAGGAGGACAGCAAGGTGCTGCCGCTCGAGAAAAGGAACTGGTGAATGTGAAAAAGGGAACACTCCTCCCTTCAGAGCTCTCGGGAATCGGTGCAGCCACCCTCCAGCAAACAGGGGACTCGCTAGCAAATGAAGACAGCCACGACAGTGACCACAGCTCTGAGCATGCACACTTATGATACAGACAGAGGGGATCAGCTCCATTCTCAGGAAAGAAATGTTATGATGGCAAGCCTTACTCGAACATCGTTTACACAGAGAGAGGACTATGACCTTGATTTTTAATATTATTAAGTTCAGGCATCCCGAGTCTGTTTTTCATGATTTATAGAGGGTTTACACTAAGTGCCACTTACGAAAGATGCTTCCACAGAGAAGATGGAGGTGAACTTGCTTTGAATATTCCAGAGGTGTTGGTCGTGTGTATGACAGTGAGCAGCCTTTGTGTTTGCTTTTGCTTGCACTGAAAATTAAATTGCTATCAAGAGCAAACTATGAAGCATTTGTATTGAAGGTGCCTCCAGAGTGAAGATACAGAAGATGAATTGGCTTTGAACATTGCAGATGTCCGAGGTCATGTGTGTGACAGTGGGCAGGTATTTGCTCTCGCTTGCACTGACAATTACATTACTATTCAAGAATAAACCATGAACCATTTTTATCCCAAACAGCCACAGTGCCTGAAATCATTCTTAAGTGGGTTAAAAAAAATGTATTTTAACTCTGTATATATTACCCTTAAGTCATTTTCCTGTCTTCACTACGTTTAGCAACGCATTCATATTAGCTGATGAAAATAGCCACTCACGATGACAAACAGAACCAGCTTCTTGTATTTTTATACATTTTGTCATCCCAGAAACAATCAGCATGTGCTTACTTGTGTTCAAGTAGAGAAAAATACATTAGAATCTGATAGGGAATATTCTTGTACCACAGACAAAACAAATCTTATGTTGCATTTTCTATCAACTGCTGCTAATACATTATTATACAACTTACCTAGCTCCTCAATTCTTCCTATCTATAGCTTGGAAAAAAAAATTTAGGATCATAGGCAAATCAGTTACTTGCAGAAAGAGCTTTTGTATGACAGACATTGTCTGATTTTATTTCTATAAAATGTTAGCTGTTGTGAATATGATTTAATTAACAAGAAAAAGGGTTTCCCCCAGATTGGCGATGGTAATAGACAACTTGCAAAAGAAAATTGATTCCTCAAGTCGGTAGAAGGTAAAATTCTGAATGTCTTCAAATTAAGTTCAGTGAAAACACATTTTTTTCATATATGATGTATTCATGCAGAACAACAATTTTTGTATTTTGTAAAAAAATATGTTAAATAAATGATCCTTTGTAAATAATTTTGGTCTTCCTACTGTGATTTCCTATGTTTACAAGCTTTACTGTAAATACTTCAGAAACTCCCCAATTCATGTGCACTTGTGTAAAAGCAGATGATCATAATTAGTGAATCATCTACATTTTTATTTCTGAAAATTTTTATTATGAAAAAATCCTTGTGTAATAAAAAAGCATCTGAGAATAGGCATATGGTAAGCCATTTCCCTGAACTGAAGAATATGCCAAATAGATTTCATTGTGTGTTTTATGAAATAAAAGGAGAATAATATTATTCACTACAATGAGAGAAACCAGTCATATATTTTTAAGCTTATGTATAATAGACATGAATTCATCCAAGAATTGTTTTTACACAAAAATATCCAGAGTTTTTCATGTGAAAATAAGCTCCATAAGCTAATCTGAATTCTCAGCCCTAGAGGAAATTACCAATATAAGAAGTCCAGGGCTATACTGACTTAATGTGCTTGGTATCAAGCAGATTGTGCATACATTGGATACCTACATCCTACTTAATAACTTTATGGCACTGTTCTTCATGTGTCCAATATTTTAACCACAAATATTTGGAAATATCCAGCAGTTCCTCCTACCCTCTGATTAATTAGGAATAAAAATAAAGAACACTAATCTGTAGAAATTTCCCAAAACCTTATTATTTGATTTCATTTGCTTTAGAAATGTGAGACTGATAAAAAAATACATTTGGTTGATTTTAATTTGCTTGCTGCTGCTAAGTCGCTTCAGTCGTGTCCAACTCTGTGCAACCCCATAGACGGCAGCTCACCAGGCTCCCCCGTCCCTGGGATTCTCCAGGCAAGAACAATGGAGTGGGTTGCCATTTCCTTCTCCAGTGCATGAAAGTGAAAAGTGAAAGCGAAGTCGCTCAGTCGTGTCCGACCCTCAGCGACCCCATGGACTGCAGCCTTCCAGGCTCCTCCATCCATGGGATTTTCCAGGCAAGAGTACTGGAGTGGGGTGCCATTGCCTTCTCTGCTTAGTCTAGTATGATATATACAAAGCATTCAAGAAATAAAATGATTTGATTGTTTATATCACATTTTCCCCTTTGCATAATAAATTTTATCATAGCAGTTAACAATATTTCTAAATTAACTGGAGAGGGCAGGGCTCAGATTAACATCTTCCAGGCAGAAAACAGACACTCTTCTATCAATTACTTGAATGAATACACATTACATTTGTACTGATGACATCTACTTGGGGGGATTGACTTTCTTATTGTAGAATTTAAATTCAAAGCATCTCGACAAATTGAAGAAGTGGAAAGATAAAAATTAAATTGAGTTCTATAGGTACAAAGTGGAGAATAATTCATTTTAGCAGGAAAATAATTTCCAGAAATAGGAGGAAAGTACAGCTTCAGTTCAGTTCAGTCGCTCAGTCGTGTCCGACTCTTTGCGACCCCATGAATCGCAGCACACCAGGCCTCCTTAGGAGTAGCTAAAAGGAAAGTTAAGGACCATGGCCAAATAGAAATTATAATTTAGCATGATAAATGAAATAGGAAAAAGTAATTCTGAATTGGTATGACATTTAGGAAATGTGAAGCATTTGTATTGTGGACATGCCTTTATTAGGGAGTTGTGAGCTGTTCTAAAATGATGTAATGAAATTTGACTACAGAAAACATTAAGAATCACCAGACACGATAGGCTGCTGGCTGACCAAAAGGGGGCATCATTTTTATTCACAGCATATTAAAATGATACACCACATAAGATGCTTGAACACTTGAGCAAAATAATGACACACTGATAGGTAACCAAGCAAGCTAGATTAATTTTCATTGGAAAAACTGTCTTTTTAGAATATTTTTGTATTATCTTAAAAGAGGCGCCTGTTTGCTAGACAATAACTCAGTATCCTTGCTGTAAGGGAACTTAAGACATTCTCACATAGTATCAGGTTTAATTTATTCCAGAAATGACAGCATTTTAAAGAACTTTACTTGTTTTGATTTTCCACTAGGATCCTGGCTTCCATGGTATCTTTTCACATAATGCCCTTTCCATACAATTCTGTGTCAGACTTTGTAACTCCGTAGGAATTTATAATGACATGAAAGTACTTTTCTCTGAAAATAGTATGGAGTCATGGTTAGAGTGATTTTTCACCACAGGATTTAAAGGGACGAACACTACAAAGCTTTTCCAAAAACTGATACACATATTTTTACCTCATTATTAATATGATCCCAATTACTTCCTACTTCCCATACTCACCTATGGTTGTTAGCCTATATGTTCCTCTTCAGAGGCTTGAGAACCAAGCTTGCCATTTTTTTTTTAAACAAACTAAACTCACTTAAAATAACCCCAACCACAGTTTTAATATATTCCTGAAGGACATTACATAAAATAAGTGTGGAAATGACTTGTGAAATGTTCAGTTTGACGACAGACCACCACAGGTCAGATTGATTAAATGAAATGGTGCTTAATTGTGACCACACTCTTATCTGGTAGCCTCATGAAGACTCGAGCAGAATCCTTACTGTTACCCTGATTACTAAAATGTATTAGTGACATGAAATTGTGCAGGCCTCTTTAACTGGATTTAGGCTTACTTAGCAATGTTTAAATCATGTGTAGATGTTTCCTGAGGAGAAATGCTGTGCATGTGTTCTCAGAATATACATAGGTAACAAAGTTTTTATTACACAAATTTTAGAAAGTATTTATCAGTAAAAATGTATATTTTGAGTAGTAGTTGAAACAGCATACACGCTGCTCTGTAAACTGTTTGGTTTAGTTTTAATAATATAAGCTTATTTAATACCTAAGTAGTATTTCTTTAAGTGGATGCAGTATGCAATATTTAATAAATCCCTTATAGTGAATATTTACTGCCTCCCCCAAGTATTCCCTACATAGTATTGAAATGAACTACTTTTTACATTCCTCTTTGCAAAATCTGATTTTTCTCATGAAGTGATTTTATAAGAAGTAGGTTATTTGGGACAAGGAAGTGTGCTTGTTGTTAGGAATTTTTATACAGATTGCTGATTTCCCACCTAAAAATATCCACTTACATACCTACACTTATTTCACTATATTTATGGCAATAATAACCATCATAGTTCTTATTACTTCTAAGCTGAAGGAAAGCATGTTTTAATTTGCTTTTAATTTCTAATAATGTTGAACATCTTATTGTGCTTATTGACAATTATATTTTTAAAATCATTGCTCGGATCCTTAGTACTTTTTAATTGGTCTGTTTGTTTTACTCATTAATTGATAAGGTTTTACATATTAAATGTATTAATTTTCTGTCATATATTAGATGCCTATAAAATTATGAAATGAAAAATTCTCAATTTTACTATTTCAGTTGCAAAAACAGTAATTACTATAAGAAAAAAAGCCTCATTTCTTACAAAAAACCATAGACCAAATGAATGTATATTTTATTTTATTCACAGTCAATGAAAGTGAAAGTGAAGTCACTCAGTCATGTCTGACTCTTTGCAATCCCATGGACTGTAGCCTACCAGGCTCCTCCGTCCATGGGATTTTCCAGGCAAAAGTACTGAAATGGGTTGCCATTTTCTTTTGCAGAGGATCTTCCCTACCCAGGGATTGAACCCAGGTCTCCCGCATTGTAGGCAGACACTTTACTGTCTGAGCCACCAGGGAAGTCAAAATTTTCACCTTTATTAAAAATTAAACATTTTAAATTAAAATTAAACATTTTAATTAAAAATTAAACATTAATATTTTAATTAAAATTTTAAATTAAAAATCAGTCAATATTTTTGCCTTTATTAAAGCATCATTTTAAATATAAAATAGTTACACTGTTCCATGTAATAAGAGACTGTTCATATGATATCTTGATATTAACAAATATAATAATTATTCAAAAATTTTGGACTTCTGGCTTAAGGAAAATAGCAATAACAAAAACAAATCTCAACATTTCCATTAAAACATTTTCTCCCTCTACTGGCAGTAGTAAGCTTACGAAAATATACAATAAACACCATTTTTCTCTCTTAAAAAATAGGAAAATTTAAACTCTACATAATGACAAGTATTTCTAACGAGAAATACTTTACAAATAAAAGTTCTTCTAGAAGTTACCAGTCATGTCTTCTAAGCAAGTCACATAGCCATTGATAAAACACTGGATGATACAATTGCAAAGATTAAAAAAAAATACCTTTAAGAAGTATGAATGCAGTAAACTTTCCTTGATTGCAATGAAAACAAACAGGGAGGAGAGGGGAATGTGAATTGAGCCCTTAAAAAGAAGAAACAGTTATTTTAAGAAAAACTTTTTCTTGATCTTTAATTATTTTTTTTAAATAGCAATCAAAACTGACTTCCAGATATATTAAAGAGCCTGTGTGATTGCCAACATTATTTATGAAATTACTGGTGATAATTAATTGTAATTTTTAATAAATAAAATTATTTATTAAAATTTTCCTAGTGCTTGCAAGGCATTACAGAAGTTGCTATGACAGCCAAATAGAAATCATTTCTCATTCCTCATTAAGTTTTTTTTTAAAGCATATTAAACCTAATGACAAAATTTAAATTATTAAAGAATAGCCTTATGGAGAAACCTATGTACCATTCTGATACTGTAGAATTGGTAAATCAAAGAACTTATTCAAAATTATTTTGCCTTAAATTTTCTTTATTTTTTCCCAAGGTTTCTTAGTCAATATTTGGTTATTAGTCAATTCAATTCACTCAATCAATAAATATGTGTATACTAATTACATGTAGTGCTCTGTGCCATCATCATTTTATATATTGTGTTATTGATTTCTGTTCATATATTCCTTCATCTTAAAGCGCATTTGAAATGACTGTGCATTTAACACTTCTATATATTTACTCGGTTCCACACTTCTATATACTCAACTGCATTTGGTTAATGCAGAAACCCATTTACATCCCTTGAGTGCTGGGTAAGGACAGTCAAGGTGTCTTTAAGAGAGGAAGCACTTAATGAGGGCTGGCTCACATCTATTATTCATCATTTCTACGTATTTTACTATCATTATGGGTTTCCTAGGTGCCCCAGTGGTAAAGAATCCACTTACCAATGCAAGAGATGTTGGTTTGATCCCTGGGTCGAGAAAATCCCCTGGAGAAGGAAATGGCAACCCACTCCAGTATTCTTGCCTGGACAGAGGAGCCTGGCGGGCTACAGTCCATGGAATCAGGAAGAGCTGGACATGACTAAGCACATGCACAATTATCATTAGATTTCTGCCAACAGATTTTTCAAGTACTGTAGCAAAACCAATGATGAACATGACCATTAATGCTCCATATATTGAAATTTACTTTAATCATTTATTTTATTCCTGCTTCTTACTCAGAAAATATAATTTTTTTTAAGCTTGTTAGACCATTACATGGAACTTTATTCGAGCACCCAAAAAATTTGTTCCTTGTACTTTTTTTAGATATTTGAGGGTAGCTACAGTTTCCTTTGTCATTCTTTCCAATGATAACCAAATTATAAAAAATAATTTAAAAGTGACTTTTAAAGATTCAAAGTAATTTTGATGAACATATTTAAAGTTAAAGTTTACTCACAATTAAAAAAAATGATTTCATTAATAAATTTCTATGAAATTTGAAGTTACAGGTGTTTCTCTGGGCAGAAAGACAGAAGAATGCAGTGGTCCTACGCTGAAGTCAATTACAAATTATTTAGGGAAATTAAACACATGAAAATAGTTGTCCTTCTCATTTGTATTCTTTTGCTATATTCAATTCTCCACACTGCAGTCCTTTTAAAATGCAAATAAGATTAATAAGTGGCTCATGGTGACTCTTGCAAATATAAAATTTCAAGTAAAAGCTGCAGTCCATAATGAAACCTTTGCAGATATTTTTAAAAGGCAAATCAGATCATGTCCTCCTTTTGCATACAATACCAAAACCTCTACCTGGGCTCCAGACAGTCAAATCTGACTACAAACTGGTGACTTGTCTGCCAATACTTTTTTGCACGGTCTCAGCTTCAAGCACTCTTGGCTACCTGCCTACCCTTGACCACGCTGAGTTCATGCTTCTCCCATTCAGGCCTGCATTCCCTAATCCCTCTGCCTGGAATGCTCTGACCACATATGTCTTGGACTTACTCCCTCACTTCCTTTAGACCTCCACTTCCTTATATAGGCAATCCCTGATCTTAAATAAAATGGCACCACCCCTCACATTCTACCCCTTTAAATAGTATTATTTTTTCTTTATTTTAAAAATATTTATTTATTTATCTGTGATGGATCGCAGTTGCATCACATGGGATCTTCCTTGCAACAGGCCAGTTCTTTAGTTCTGGCAATGTGAACTCTTAGTTGCAGCATGTGGGAGCTAGCTCCCTGACTAGGGATGGAATCTGGGCCCTCTGCATTGGGAGTGCAGAGTTGTAGCCATTGGACCGCCAGGAAGTCCCCAGGTTTGGTTCAGTTGGTTTGTTTTTCAGCTGTTAGGTAAGTATCTACTGATTTTTTACCCTTATTGATTACAGGCTTCCTGAGAGCAAGGACTGTGTCTTGGATTCATTACTCTGCCTCTCGCACCTTCAACTGTCCTTGGAAGCCACACTACCAGCCCATACCCTGAATCCACGTGAATTAGAAAGAATGGACACTCCTGCCTCAAATTACTAGAACGTCACCACCTGTGACCAGAGTGTTCCTTGTAAAACTGCTTGGTAATTGTGAAGTAAGTGACATCCTCGGGTGGCAGGCAACCTGGGAGCATGATTTGCTCCATTATATAAACATCGCCCCTGAGCTGACAAGGTTGTTACTAGTTTCCTTTGCTCTACACGCAACAAGCCAAATGCTGAGAAACCAAGGTTTACAACCGAGAAAGAGTTTATGCACAAGGCCGTTAAACAAGGAAACGGAAAACAAGACTTAGCTCTGCTTCCCTGAAGCCAAGAGGGTTGCAATGTTTATGGAATGAGCAGGGATGAGGAGGGTGGTCCTCAGTTCAGTTCAGTCGCTCAGTCGTGCCCGACTCTTCGCGAACCTATGAATCGCAGCATGCCAGGCCTCCCTGTCCATCACCAACTCCCGGAGTCTACTCAAACTCACGTCAACTGAGTTCGTGATGCCATCCAGCCATCTCATCCTCTGATGTCTCCTTCTCCTCCTGCCCCCAGTCCCTCCCAGCATCAGGGTATTTTCCAATGAGTCAACTCTTCGCATGAGGTGGCCAAAGTATTGGGGAAAGGTGATTCGTGCAGAAAGAGGTGAGGTCATCTGCGCAGGCGCATTGGGTTGCTCACCTCTGCATATTTTAAATGGAGGTGCCCAGAAGGATCTGAGGGTGGAGTTTTCTAGTCCTCTGCCTTCCAAAGGCCATTCATGAGACACCACTCAGGTCAGTTTTAGGATCAGCGGTCCCAACTGGTCTTATCCAGCTCGCAGTGGAGAAGAGCTGACTCCGAGTTCCTATAGAACAGCTGGGCTATGTGAAGCTGAGCAGGTAGGCAATTAGAGGAAAAGAGAAAGGAAAAATAGCTAACACCGGCTCCTTAAAAGCACAGGGGTTTTTACGGGCGGTTACTATATCTGTTATTCTGCAGGACAAGCTCAAGAATTCCTGTTAGCCATCAGCTTCTGTTAAATCTGTGGGGCAGGGTTCAGTTGTAGGAAGAATATTGGTTGAATTAATTCATGAGTGAAATGACATGACGTCCATTCAAAGATATACCTGTAGATCTAAATTTGTTTAAAATGTCACTCAGGAACACTTTCTTACTGGGTAGTCTGTGGGTGTCATAATTCAAAACAAAAATGTAGTTATAGTCTTTGAAATTGTACTAAAAATATATGAAGTCAGATGAGAAAAAAACTAGAAAGAAAAGTTAAGGAGAATAGGCTTTAGCAGATGTTCATTTGGACAGAAAAGGGAAAATTTTCCTTTTGCTCAGATGCCTGTCTTGAAATTCTCACAATTTTTTTGCAGACATTTTGGCTGGTTTCCAAACATACATCATTGCTTGTCTGGTATGAGGAATGCCATCTGTGCTCTATGGAAATCCTTTTTTAAAAATGGACTGCTAATTATACTCCAGGCAGGTGCTGTTAAAGTGAAATCAGGTGTCAAGCTTACAATTGTCTAAAATGACTATGCTATATTGAAAAAGAATGGCAAAGCATATTGTAAAATGGAATTTAAGCATAACATGTAAGTGTTCCATTTTTGGGGTGTTGCAAAGGTCAGATTGCAGAGCAAAGCTGTAAAACTTTCAAATTACTTCCACCATCAACAATGGCATAAAGCTTTAATTTAAATAAATGATATAGACTACATCAAAGTTACATATTTCCTCACTGAAATACCTCCCAATTATTTTTTTTTATGAAAAATATATGAAGGAGGAACAGTGAGCTGAAGAGTATGACTACCAATTCCAAAGTAAACACATTTTGGAAAATTAGACGAAATTAAAATTTTATGGTAATTAAATGGAACCCATTATATTATCAGAATAAATAGACTCAGTGGCATGTTTTAGGCCCCTGCAGGGCAAAATAACCAATTTATTTTTCTTAAATATATTAATTAAGTAGAATTATTATAGGCTTTCACAGTTAGACTACAGATTTACAATGACATACTCATTTGATAGAGTGCTAAGCAAGATAGAAAAACATCTCAAATTTTGAAGTTTGGGTATGCTGCTGCTGCTGCTAAGTCGCTTCAGTTGTGTCCGACTCTGTGCGACCCTGTAGACGGAAGCCCATCAGGCTTCCCTGTCCCTGGGATTCTCCAGGCAAGAACACTGGAGTGGGCTGCCATTTCCTTCTCCAATGCGTGAAAGGGAAAAGTGAAAGTGAAGTCACTCAGTCGTGTCTGACTCTTAGCGACCCCATGGACTGCAGCCTACCAGGCTCTGCCATCCATGGGATTTTCCAGGCAAGAGTACTGGAGTGGGGTACCATTGCCTTCTCCAAGTTTGGGTATAAATGTATCTAATACAAAAGAAAATGTCATCATCATTATAAGAATCTAACTTTGTCATTGCTTATGATGTGTGATCTATTTCCCTTTTGCAATATGGTTAATGTTGAACTGTACTAATACATTATATCATTTAATCCTGATAGCAACCCTATTAGAGTCTAGTATTATCTTAGGCTACAGATGAGATCATTGAAGCTTAGCCAGTTAAAGCATCTTGCCTAAACCCACATGCCACTAAGTGGGTTTTATAGTCAAATCTGTTGAACCCCAAAGCTTGTGCTTTGACCACTCCAAAAATAGCCTCTTCCTACGGACATAGCAACTTAACAACAACAACAAAACAGATATATTAAGTAGAAGGATTTCCCAAATCAGCTCAACTAATCGAAGAGGAAATGTCACCTGTATAGCAAAATATTGAAATTTACATACCAATAGATCTCAGCTAGAATTCCAGCCACAGTCACTATAGCCAAATCAAATAGAGATATAAACAGGAAGTTTAAAAGGCCTTTCCTTTACCATGAATCTAGTGGGTCTCTTAAGAGTCTAGAGACTTAAAGCAGGAAGCTTCTTCTTATATCCAATTCCAGTTAGCTTAGTTATCTTGTTTTGTTACCGAGTCCAGGCTCCAAGGGCTTTCCTGGTGGCTCAGAGATAAAGAATCAGCCTGTAATGCAGGAGTTGCAGGAGATGCAGATTCGACCCCTGGGTTGGGAAGATCCCCTGGAGGAGGCATGGCCACTCACTCCAGTATTCTTGCCTAGAGAATCCCACGGACAGAGGGAGCCTGGCAGGCTACAGTCCATGGGGTCCCAAAGAGTCCAACAGGACGAAGTGACTTGGCGTGCATGCATCAAGCTCAAATTGCTCACCACAGGACAGGCCACTAAATACAGAGACAAGTTGTTTGGATGAAGAATAGCAACTTGAGGACTTCCCAGGTGGTGCCAGTGATAAAAGAACCCACCTGCCAATGCAGGAGACGTAAGAGATGTGGGTTCTGTCTCTGGGATGGGAAGATACCCTGGAGTAGGAAATGGCAACCTACTCCAGTATTCTTGCCTGGAAAATCCCATGGATAGTGGAGCTAGGTGGATTACAGTCCATGAGGCTGCAAAGAGTTGGACACAACTGAAGCAACTTAGCATGTGGTGTTGGAGAAGACTCTTGAGAGTTCCTTGGACTCCAAGGAGATCCAACCAGTTCATCCTAAGAGAAATCAGTTGGGAATATTCATTGGAAGGACTGATGTTGAAGCTGAAACTCCAATACTTTGGCCACTTGATGTGAAGAACTGACTCATTTGAAAAGACCCTGATGCTGGGAAAGGTTGAAGGCAGGAGGAGAAGGGGGCGACAGAGGATGAGATGGTTGGATGGCATCACTGACTCAATGGGCATGAGTTTGAGTAAACTCCAGGAGTTGGTGATGGACACGGAAGCTTGGTGTGTTACCCTCCATGAGGTCACAAAGAGTTGGACATGACTGAGCAACAACTGAACTGATAGAAGCTTTATTTAGAAAGTCAGCAGACAAGGTGGTAGATTAGTCCCAAAGAACCATTCTACCTGAGTTACAGTTCCGGCTTCTTTTATACTGAATGGACAGAGGAGTGGCTGGTCTTTGCAGGCTTCTTGGTGTAGGAATCATTTGTTATGGTGGCTGTCCATGAGGGTCTGGTCACAACAACAATGTTCCTATAAACCTGAAATGAGACAAGTATTATTTTCTGTTCTGGGGATTCTCAAAAAGACAATGCCTTGAGGATAAGCTATCATGTGTATTTTAGGCAGCAGTCTTCTGGAGACACAGAGCCACCATAACTAAGCACAGGCCACAGAGCACAAGAGTTAGAGCTGAAGGAATAGATCCAATATGGAGTAGTATTTGTTTTTCTCTGTTACAGTTTCTCAGATGGTGCTAGTGGTAAAGAGGCCTGCCAGTGCAAGAGACTTAAGAGATGTGTGTTTGAACCCTAGGTCGGGAAGATCCCCTGGAGGAGGGTAGGGCAGCCCACTTTAGTATTCTTGCCTGGAGAAGACAGAGGAGCCTGGCAGGTTACGGTCCACTGAAGCAACTCAGCATCCTACAGTGGATTATAATTATCAAATAAAACTTTGAAAGTTGTTACTGCCAGATGCTTGGCTGTGCATAGAGTTAGAAGCTTACATATCATAGGAGAATCCAGAAAAACAATAAAAAGTAATTTGGAGCTGCTTAAAGATAAATCAAGGTGCATTAAAACTTTTAAGGAGTTTATTTGAGCAAAATGTGATTCAGTTGGGCAGTGTCAAATCAGAAGTGATTAGGAACACTCTGCTGACAGGAGCTTGCTGCTGCTGCTTCTAAGTCACTTCAGTCATGTCCGACTCTGTGCGACCCCATAGACGGCAGCCCATCAGGCTCCCCCGTCCCTGAGATTCTCCAGGTGAGAACACTGGAGTGGGTTGCCATTTCCTTCTCCAATGCATGAAAGTGAAAAATGAAAGTGAAGTCGCTCAGTTGTGTCTGACTCTTCAAGACCCTATGGACTGCAGCCTACCAGGCTCCTCCGTCCATGGGATTTTCCAGGCAAGAGTACTGGAGTGGGTTGCCATTACCTTCTCCAGACAGGAGCTTGGGGAGAGACTTACATAGGAAAAGTTTGGAAGTAAAGTAAGAAAATTATTGAAAATTATAGCTTACAGCCTAATTGGCTGTTTGGGATTGGTTGTCCTTACTATTTTAATTCCATTCCCTTGAGGCATATATAGGCTTAGATTTTGGTGTGCCTACATCACTTGCCATTGCATTAGAGCCACCTCAGTGCCAATTACTTTTACATAATAAATCTCTGTATTATAGCAGGATTAAGTTCATTAATATGTGTCAAAAACAGGAGAATAGGCCCTAAATTGAGCTTTGTATATGCTAAATCCCATGTCAACACAAGACTTTAAATTTATTTTTAATTAGAGGATAATTGCTTTAGGGTATTGTGTGGGTTTCTGCTATACATCAACATGAATCAGCCATAGGTACACATATGTCCCCTCCCTCTTGAACTTCCCTCCCACCTCCCACCCCATCCTGCCCCTCTAGATGGTCAAAGAGCACTGGGCTGAGCTCCCTGTTCATACAGCAAATTCCCTCTGGCTATCTGTCTTAAATATGGTAATGTATATTTTTCAGTGCTACTCTCTCAAATCATCCCACCTTCTCCCACCCCGAATGTGTCCACAAGTCTGTTCTCTTTGTCTATATCTTTATTCCTGCCCTGTAGATAGGTTCATCAGCACGATCTTTCTAGATTCCATATATATGCATTAATATAGGATATTTGTTTTTTCTTTCTCACTTACTTCACTCTGTATAATAGGCTCTAGATTGATCTGCCTCATTAGAAATGACTCAGATGTGTTCCTTTTTATATCTGAGTAATATTCCATTGTATATATGTACCACAGCTTCTTTATCCATTATTCTGTTGATGGACATCTAGGTTACTTCCTTGTTCTAGCTATTGTAAATAGTGCTGTGATTAACACAGGGGCACATGTGTCTTTTTCAATTATGGTTTCCTCAGGGTATATTCAGATTCCTTTGTAGTTCAGTGGGTAAAGAATCTGCCTGCAATGCAGGAGACCCAGGTTCAATTCCTGGGTGGGAAAGACCCCTGGAGAAGGAAATGGAAACCCACCCCAATATTCTTGCCTGGAGAATGCCATGGACAGAGGAGCCTGGCAGGCTACAGTCCATGGGGTCACAGGAGTTGGACACAACTTAGTGACTAAGCCAACCAGGATATATGTCCAGTAGTGGGAATGCTGAGTCATATGGTAGTTTTATTCCTAGTTTTTTAGGGACTCTCCATACTGTTTTCCATAGTGGCTGTATCAACTTGCATTCCCATCAACAGTGCAAAAAGGTTCCCTTTTCTCCACACCCTCTCCAGCATTTATTGTTTGTAGATTTTTTGATGATGGCCATTCTCATAAGTGTAATACAGTAAGATATCAGGGGTGATACCTTACTGTAGTTTGGATTTGCAGTTTTATAATGATGAGTGATGTTGAGCCCCTCTTCGTGTGTTTATTAGTCATCTGTCTGTCTTCTTTGGAGAAATATATGTTTAGGTCTTCTGCCCGCTTTTTAATTGGGTTGTTTGTTTTTCTGATATTGAGCTGCATGAACTGCTTGTATATTTTGGAGATTAACTTTTTTTGTCAGTTGTTTCATTTGCTATTATTTTCTCCCATTCTGAGGGTTATCTTTTCAGTTTGTTTGTAGTTTCCTTTGCTGTGCAAAAGCTTTTACGTTTAATTAGGTCCCATTTGTTTATTTTTGTTTTTATTTCCTTTACCCTAGGAGGTGCGTCATAGAGGATCTTGCTGTGATTCATTTCAAAGAATGTTGTGCCATGTTCAAACCAAGACTTAACTATAATTTTTACTGTCCCAGAGATGGAATTGTCAGTCAATCAGGAAGCACCTGCTCTGCATTTCTTAGGTAAACAGTTAATTCATAATATGTCTTTGCCATCCCCTTATAGAAAGTAACTTTGCAATAATCGACCCACTTCTTTGTCAATATAACTCCTTTGTTTCTGCTCCTTTCTGCCTATAGAAGTCATTTGGCACAAGTCCTCAGAACTCAGATTGGAATTCATTTTTTGCTAAAATAAATGCTTAAGTTTAATATGCCTCAGTTTATCTTTTAAGAGTCCTTGTGTCAGAAGAGGGAACTGAAAGAGACCGCCAATGGCCCCAGGAGCAATGAAGAGCAGGTGACGGTACCTGTCAAGTCCCTTGGGTTTACTATTTTCTCACTGCCTCTGGAGGTGGGGGACAAGCCCCTCTCTGAACGTAACAGTGCAGCTTTTACATCATGAGCTTTCAGACTTTATCTGAGCATTTCTGAGTCTGGGGTAGGACTGCATCTGATGGAGCCAGTGTGAGGTCTCATTTAGGTAAAATTTTGCTTTAAAGCTGAACGAGTAGGTTAACTTTACCAAAGACCATCTTGAATTAGAGCAGCCACAGCAGAAAACTTTTAACCTAGATTGTTTATCTATTTACCAGGTGCTCCAGAGAAAAAGGCATGTGTGTGCATGGATGTGTTCAGTCACTAGGTCCTGCCTGACTCTGCAACCCTGTGGATTGTAGCCTGCCAGGATCCTCTGTCCATGGGACTTTTCAGGCAAGAATACTGGGATGGGTTACCATTTCTTACTCCAGAGAATCTTCCCAACTCAGGATGGCACCCACATCTCCTGCATTGGCAGGTGGATTCTTTACAGCTAAGCCATCTGGAAGCCCAGAGAGAAAGGGGTTGTGGCCAAACATTCACCATAAAGGATAGAGGGACATGATGTTTTCCTCTTCAACAGTTTCTAGTGAACAGGAAGAGGCTTTCTGGGACACCCTACTTGTTCCAGAGCCTGTAGACAAGATAATGGGAAAACTGACAGAAGATGGCAAAGGATGAGAATTACTATCAAAGCTCTCCCAGATCTCTACTCCTCTTGCCTGGCTGAGAAAGGAAGGCAAAATTTTACATTGCCCCTTTCTTTCATGTTGGCCAGAAAAAACATTTGTAAAATTGGGTCTCTGAATTGTGACTTGTCAGTTGCTCTCAAGTACTCTTCAGTTATTGATCGTTCCAGGGACAGCTATTGTCTCCTGTTTGGCTTCTTGGTCTGTGTCCTAAGAATTTGACTTTTTGCCTGACTGGGGCACGCATGTTTTTGCATCTTCGGGCAGCTTAACTGTCAGGTTGAATGCCCCCCCAAAATGGCTGAACAGAAATTTGGATTTTACTCCATTTGTGGCTCGGGTCCTACCAACTGTTGGCAACTTCCAAAGAAATTGTCTAAGTCTTTCTTTTTTTTTTTTTGTGGGGAGTAGCTCTGGATCTCAGGGGGCTCCCCAGTGGCTCAGATGGTAAAGAATCTGCCTACAGTGCAGGAGACCTGGGTTTGATCCCTGGGTTGGGATGATTCCCTGGAAAAGGGAAGGGATACTCACTCCAGTATTTTTGCCTGGAGAATCGCATGGACAGAGGAGCCTGGTGGGCTACAGTCCATGGGGTTGCAAAGTGTTGGACATGACTGAGTGACTAATACTTTTCCCTTCATTGAATCTTAGGAAAGTAGTATGTTCTTCACTTTCTTTGAAGGTGCTTCTTACATCCATGGGATTGTTCAGTGCTGCCAGGAATATTTACCATTCTCAGCTGAAACTCGATAAGTTTTTCTAAAAGATTTTTTTTTTAGCAGCTCTATAGTCAGAAGTTGGTGAGATTGAAAGCTGATATTCAGAGCCCAATAGGAATTTTTTTTTTTAGGTTTTCCCTAAGCTAAGATTCTGAGACTTTTGTGGAAGGATGTACTTAAACATTCCAAAGATACATAGTTCTAAATCTAGAACATAGAAAGTTTTTATTTCTATCTTAGTTGAAGGTCTTCTCCCTGATACAAAGAAGCAATAGAAGATAATGTAGTTGGATGGCTGGGTCAGTCTCTTGATGTCATTCAGGTTGCAACCCAATTCTTTGAGGGATTAGAAACAAATGAGAAAAGAGTGGAAATGCAGCTCCATAAACAATTCAAAGCCCACCCATCCTTTCGACCAATCCCTAAACTTCCTTCTGGTACGGAGCTAACAGAAGCAGAAGATATTAAGAAGAGGTGGCAAGAATACACAGAAGAACTGTACAAAAAATATCTTCATGACCCAGATAATCACAATGGTGTGATCACTCACCTAGAGCTAGACATCTTGAAATGTGAAGTCAAGTGGGTCTTAGAAAGCATCACTACAAACAAAGCTAGTGGAGGTGATGGAATTCCAGTTGAGCTATTTCAAATCTAAAAGATGGTGCTGTGAAAGTGCTGCATTCAATATGCCAGCAAATTTGGAAAACTCAGCAGTGGCCAAATGCCTGGAAAAGGTCAATTTTCATTCCAATCCCAAAGAAAGGCAATGCCAAAAAATGCTCAAACTACCACACAATTGCACTCATCTCACACGCTAGTAAAGTAATGCTCAAAATTCTCCAAGCCAGGCTTCAACAGTACGTGAACTATGAACTTCCAGATAGTCAAGCTGGTTTTAGAAAAAGCATAGGAACCAGAGATCAAATTGCCAACATCCACTGGATCATTGAAAAAGCAAGAGAGTTCCAGAAAAACATCTGCTTTACTGACTATGCTAAAGCCTTTGACTGTGTGGATCACAACAAACTGGAAAATTCTTCAAGAGATGGGAATACCAGACCACCTGACCTACCTCCTGAAAAATCTGTATACAGGTCAAGAAGCAACAGTTAGAACTGGACATGGAACAGCAGAATGTTTCCAAATTGGGAAAGGAGTACATCAAGGCTGTATATTGTCACACTGCTTATTGAACTACTATGCAGAGTACATAATGTGAAATGCCGGGCTGTATGAAGCACAAGCTGGAATCAAGATTGCTGGAAGAAATATCTATAACCTCAGATATGTAGATGGATGACACCATCCTTATGGCAGAAAGTGAGGAAGAACTAAAGAGCCTCTTGATGAAAGTAAAAGAGTAGAGTGAAAAAGTTGGCTTAAAACTCAACATTCAGAAAACTAAGATCATGACATCTGGTTCCACCACTTCATGGCAAATAGATGTGGAAACAGTGGAAACAGTGACAGACTTTACTTTCTTGGGTTCCAAAATCACTGCAGAGGGTGACTGCAGCCATGAAATTGAAAGAGGCTTGCTCCTTGAAAGAAAAGCTATGACCAACCTAGATAGCATATTAAAAAGCAGAGACATTATTTTGCCAACAAAGGTCCGTCTAGTCAAAGCTATGGTATTTCCAGTAGTCATGTATGGATGTGAGAGTTGGACTATAAAGAAAGCTGAGCGCAGAAGAATTGATGCTTTTGAACTGTGGTGTTGGAGAAGACTCTTGAGAGTCCCTTGGACTGCAAGGAGATCCAACCAGTCCATCGTAAAGGAAATCAGTCCTGAATATTCATTAGAAGGATGCTGGGAAAGATTGAGGGCAGGAAGAGAAGGGGACAACAGAGGATGAGATGGTTGGGTGGCATCATTGACTCAGTGGATATGAGTTTGAGCAAGCTTGAGGAGTTGGTGATGAACAGGGAAGCCTGGAGTGCTGCAGTCCGTGGGGTTGCAAAGAGTGGGACACAACTGAGCGACTGAACTGAACTGAACTTAAACTGACTGGCCAAAGGATCGGAGTTTCAGCTTCAGCATCAGTCCTTCCAGTGAATATTCAGGACTGATTTCCTTTAGGATGAACTGGTTGGATCTCCTTGCAGTCCAAGGGACTCTCAAGAGTCTTCTCCAATACTGCAGTTCAGAAGCATCAATTCTTCTGCACTCAGCTTTCTTTATAGTCCAACTCTCACATCCATACATGACTATTGGAATACCATAGCTTTGACTAGATGGACTTTTGTTGGCAAAATAATGTCTCTGCTTTTTAATATGCTGTCTAGGTTGGTCGTAGCTTTTCTTCCAAGGAGCAAGCCTCTTTGAATTTCATGGCTGCAGTCACCCTCTGCAGTGATTTTGGAGCCCAAGAAAATAAAGTCTGTCACTGTTTCCACTGTTTTCCTATCTGTTTGGATTTTGCTATTAATTCATATTATCTATCTTTGCTCATTGATAAACAAAAGTTTGTAAAAAATTTTTTTTCTAGAGGTTTAGATCAGATAGATAGAATACCCCACGTCCTTCTTTTATTGGCCCCAGTCCTTTTCATTGCCAATGGATTAAGCCAGGCTTCCATCTGAGTGGATGACTCAGGAGCATCCCTGCCTATGACATTACAGCAAGCATTTTCAGGGAGTACTTTGAGTAATCAGAGACATTTAATGTCTTGGAGTACCTTTATATGAGCTCTGCCATAAGGAGCTCTCTGAGAGCAGGGCATGAGTGTGAGCTGAAATCTAAGCAGATGAACTGATACCCTGGATCAATTATTATTGGTTGGCTCTTATCTTTTTTTGCCACTTTTCTGAAAATTGATATAATTCAAATTTTAAAAATTACCCAAATCAATGATTTGATTTTTTCTTTTTTTTTTGCAATCAATCACAAAAGTCATTTATTTCAGAGAATTCAATAGGGAAATGTTTTCTGAAATGTGGCACATGAGATGGTTTTAGGGAATATCCCAAATGAACATTTTTATAACAGTTATTCTTTTTACTAGGAGAATATTGGTTTCCTATTTATAGAAATGGTTTACTTACATTTAAGTTTAAAAGTCAAGGTGATTTCTCTATGTTGTCCATCTGAAGCGTATATAATATCTCACACCAACTATACCTCAAAAAAAGGCAAATGGAGATAAAGAAAATAGTAAGTAATAGCATGGATGGTATATGAATCTTGCTATTGCTAAGTCACTTCAGTCGTGTCCGACTCTGTGTGACCCCATAGATGGCAGCCCACCAGGCTCCCCCGTCCCTGGGATTCCCCAGGCAAGAACACTGGAGTGGGTTGCCATTTCCTTCTCCAATGCGTGAAAGTGAAAAGTGAAAGTGAAGTCGCTCAGTCATGTCTGACTCTTAGCGACCCCACGGACTGCAGCCTTCCAGGCTCCTCCATCCATGGGATTTTCCAGGCAAGAGTACTGGAGTGGGGTGCCATTGAATCTTGGAAAACCACAAATAAGTAAGGTTTGGGGAGTACTATATTAATGGAACAAAGACCAATTGGTTATATAGCAACTCAAAAGTAATGATAATAAGATATTTTGCTCGCTTCCTACCCTCCCCTCAGCATTTATTCAGCTTACTGTATATCATGCTGCTGCTGCTGCTAAGTCACGTCAGTTGTGTCCGACTCTGTGTGACCCCATAGACGGCAGCCCACCAGGCTCCCCCGTCCCTGGGATTCTCCAGGCAAGAACACTGGAGTGGGTTGCCATTTCCTTCTCCAATGTATGAAAGTGAAAACTGAAAGTGAAGTCACTCAGTCATGTCTCACTCTTCGAGACCTCATGGACTGCAGCCCACCAGGCTCCTCCGTCCATGGGACTTTCCAGGCAAGAGTACTGGAGTGGGTGCCATCGCCTTCTCCAGTGTATATCATGCACTGTGCCAAACACTGTATTAGCTGATTTTATCTTACAACAATTTTCTCTATCAAAACAAAGGGATAAAATTTTCCTCTCATGAAATGCTTTGTAACCCCTCTTATTCATTCTTCATGTGTATCCAATATAGACATTCTTTTTAGATCTCTGTTATTCTTTCTTTACTGAAATAAAACATTTATATGTTTATATTAAATGCAATAATTTCATATTTTACTTTTAATAATGTTTCTAAATGGATTAATCAAGACTCATTGGTTGTTTCCTTATAAGGCCCAGAACTGATTTACAAACCACTTTTCTCAATGGAAAGAAGTAAAAGTCCTTGGAAAGGAAGTTTTATGTGAAGTATGCTGACAGGGAAAGAGAGAAAGAAACTAACAGAATTTAGTGTGTTCAAATAAATATAAATTAGATGAAAATTTGCAAACAACTGAAAATGTAAATCATCTTTTAGTTATACAGTTTTATACTATAATTAAAATTTTGCATATAACCCAGAATTGAGACAAGAATGTCTTTTGTAAAGTTGCAGACTAAAGAGGAGAATATATTTCCAGCATGCACTGATGTTTCAGTAGCATCAGGTTCTCAGCTGATTGAAAAAAAAACACATTGAGATAAAAGGTTTTAAAAATTGACTCAGTTTATGAATTCTATTTCAAATGTGTGAAGTAATACTTTCATTTCATTTTCATAAATTGACTTTTATTTTATGCTCTTAGCAGTTCATTAGCAACATGACAATCTGTACTTCTTAGATTTTCACCACAATGCTATTTCAGTTGAACTTTGACAGGTGGCATTCACATCATGTATATTCAGGCTGCCCACTGACGGGAAATGCAAGGAGTTAGGTCCAGATGCATAAAAAATATTGTTTTCCTAGACACTTTTCCTATAACAGGACACATCTCCACCTGGAACAAATCCACAGATATTTCAAAGCATAGTAAATTGCCATCCAAACTTATTAGCTCTTTAATTTCCTAAACCTACTCCTATCTTATGCCCTACTCAGTTGATACCACTATCATCCTCCTAGATGGTCAAATTGTAATTCTGAATCAAAACGGCCTCTTCCTTCTGATTCCTTCTCTGCCCTCAAACTCAGTGTGATGGTCGATAGTTCAGTTAACTTCATGTTACAGCCAGCCCTGTCACTCCATCTTTGCTCTCATCACCTTGACCAAGACACTCATTAGAGACCCAGATGATTTTACCTTCCTCCAAAAGGGATTCATTCAGGTTTGCTTCCGGCATTCTTTTGGGTAGGAGCACGTAACTTTACTCAATTATGGATGAAGTATTTTTTAGCTGAATTTGTCTGTTTGAGCTGGTCTGTTTCTCTTTTTTGAAATTAATTATTTTTATATGAATATAGTTGCTTTACAATGTTGTGTTATCTTCTGCTGTACAGCAAATGAAATCAGTTACATGTCTGTGTATATGTGTGTGTGTGTGTGTGTGTATATATATATATACACACATCCGTTCTATTTTGGATTTCCTTCCCATTTAGGTCACCACAGAACATTGAGTAGAGCTCTCTGTGCTATACAGTAGGTTCTCATTAGTTATACTCTGGGAGTTGGTGATGGACAGGGAGGCCTGGCGTGCTGCGATTCATGGGGTCGCAAAGAGTCGGCACGACTGAGCGACTGAACTGACCTGAACTGATACATAGTATGACTAGTGTATATCTGTCAATCCCAATCTCCTACTTCTTCCTATCTTCCCCTTTCCACCCTTGTTATCCATATTTTATTCTGTATGTCTTCTCCATTTCTCCTTTGTTTTTTTTTTTAATTTTATTTTATTTTTAAACTTTACATAATTGTATTAGTTTTGCCAAAAAATAAGCTCATCTATACCATTTTTCTAGATTCCATACGTATGCATTCATATATGACACTTGTTTTTCTCTTTTTGACTTACTTGACTCTGTCTGATCGTCTCTAGGTCCATCCACATCTCTGCAAATGGAGGCTGGTTTGTTCCTAATTCATCCTTATCCTAGGTTGTTTGAGCCTGTCTTCATTTTTGGAAACTGAACTATAACTTTTGTCCCACATGCTACAGCCATTCTTAGTCCCATCAAATTATTGTAAATTCTGCTGAGATTCTATGTCAGTCATTTCTTTAAACTATTTAGCCGCTGGGCTGATGCTTAGAGTCAGCAAAATGGTTTAATGCAGAAACAGTGCTAAATGTCAGAATCACTAAAGTTCACCTCCTTTCTCCCCAGGACAAGGCCTTTTCAAGTCCTGCCTGGATCATTCCCTAATGTCTTTAAACAGTGATGCTCAAAAAAAAAGGTTTGAGGTGAAGTTCACATAACATAAAATTAACCCTTTCAAAGATGACCAATCCAGCGGCATTTAATACATTCACAATGTTGTGCAGCCACTATTTCTGTCCACTTCCAAAACATTTTATCACCCTAAAAAAAAAAACCCCATAGCCATTAAGCACTTACTTCCCGTTAATCCCCTCATGTGGCCTTCCCTGGTGGCTCAGAAGGTAGAGAGTCTGCCTGCAATGCAGGAGACCTGGGTTCAATCTGACAACTTGATATCCATGTACAATTTTTAAAAATTAATCTAGGTATAGATAGACCTATACCTTTCACAAAGATTAACTGAAAATAAGTCATAGGCCTAAATACAAAATACAAAACTGTAAATTTTATAGAAGATAAGCTCAGAGAACATCTGTTTAATGTTGGGTTTGGCAATAACTTTTTAAATGGAACACCAAAAATGTACTCCATTAAAGAGAAATGTGATATGTCGGTATTTTTAAAATTATAAATTTTGCTCTGTGAAAGATACCTTTAAAACAGAAAATACAAGTCAAAGCCTGGGAGAAAATATTTGCAAAACACATAGTTGATACAGACTTTTTTTCTGTTAATGATTGTTATCCAAAACATACAAAGAAATCATAAAGTTTAACAGTAAGAAAGCAAGCATCTGAATTTTTTAAAAATGGGTAAAATATATTGCAAGACCCTTGACAAGATATACAGATGACAAATAAGAATATAAAAAGATGTTCAACATCATAAATCATTGTTGTTGTTGTTCCGTTTCTAAGTCCTGTCTGATTCTTTGCAACCCCATGGACTGTAACACACCTGACTTCCTTGTCCTTCACAGCCTCCTGGAGTTTCCTCAAATTCATGTCCATTGAATCAGTGATGCCATTCAACCATTTCCTCCTCTGTCAGCCCCTTCTCCTCCTGCTCTCAGTCTCTCCCAGCATCAGGGTCTTTTCCAGTGAGTCAGCTCTTGGCATCAGGTAGCCAAAGTACTGGAGCTTCAACTCCAACATTAGTCCTTCTAATGAATATTCAGGGTTGATTTCCTTTAGGATTGACTGGTTTGATCTCTTTGCTATCCAAGGGACTTTCAAGAGTCTTCTCCAGCACCATAAGTTATTAGGAAATTTAAAAGCAAAATAATGAGATAGTGTCAATATTATCTACCATTAGACTTAGAATATACATATTAGATTTTTAAAAAGGGAATACCAAATTTTGGCAAGAGCGCAGGACAATAGGAGTTGTTATTTATTGCTGGTGAGAATGCAAAAGTATAACCATTTTGAAAGAGAGTTTGGTAATTTCTTATGAAGACAATGTTACCATATGATCCAAATACAAACTCCTCAGTATGTACCCAACTGACATGAAATTTTAAGTCTACATAAAAACCTGCACATAAATGTTTATGGCAGCTTTATTCACAGGTACCAAAACTTAGAAGTTAAAGAGGTTACTTTGGTAGGTTAATGGATAAATCAACTGTTGTATATACATACAATAAAATGTTATTCAATTATAAGAATAAATGAACTGTGAAGTCCTAAAAAGATATAAAGGAAGTTTAAATTCATATTGGTGAGTTGATCTGAAAGGCTATGTAATGTATGATTACAAATGTATGACATTCTGAAAAAAGCAAAACAATAGTAAAGTGATCAGTGGTTGTCAAAAGGAGTGTGTCTCCAGACACATATTCCCAATTATCATATTTTATTCCCTTTGTATTCTCACCAAAATATCAATCTTCTATTGCCAATATCTGTTTGATCATTGAAAAACCAAGAGAATACCAGAAAAACGTCTACTTCTGCTTTATTGAGTATGCCAAAGCCTTTGACTTTATTGTGTGGATCACAGCAAACTGTGGAAAATTCTTAAAGAGATGGGAATACCAGACCACCTGACCTGCCTCCTGAGAAATCTGTATGCAGGTCAAGAAGCAACAGTTAGAACTGGACATGGAACAACAGACTGGTTCCAAATCGGGGAAGGAGTACATCAAGGCTGTATACTGTCACCCTGCTTATTTAACTTATGTGCAGAGTACATCATGAGAAATGCTGGGCTGGATGAAGCACAAGCTGGAATCAAGATTGCTGGAAGAAATATCAATAACCTCAGATATGCAGATGACACCAGGCTTATGGCAAAAAGTGAAGAAGAACTAAAGAGCCTCTTGATGAAAGTAAAAGAGGAGAGTGAAAAAGTTGGCTTAAAACTCAACATTCAGGAAACTTAGATCATGGTATCTGGTCCCATCACTTCGTAGCAAATATATGGGGAACAGTGAGAAACTTTATTTTGAGGGGCTCCAAAGTCACTGCAGTTGGTGACTGCAGTCATAGAATTGAAAGATGCTTGCTCCTTGGAAGAAAAGCTATGAGCAACCTAGACAGCATATTAAATAGCAGAGACATTACTTTGCCAACAAAGGTCCATCTAGTCAAACCTATGGTTTTTCCAGTAGTTATGTATGGATGTGAGAGTTGGACTGTGAAGAAAGCTGAGCGCCGAAGAATTGATGCTTTTGAACTGTTGTGTTGGAGAAGACTCTTGAGAGTCCCTTGGACTGCAAGGAGATCCAACCAGTCCATCCTAAAGGAAGTCAGTCCTGAATATTCATTGGAAGAACTGATGCTGAAGCTCAAACTCCAATATTTGGCCACCTGATGCAAAGAACTGACTCACTGGAAAAGACCCTGATGCTGGGAATGATTGAAGGCAGGAGGAGAAGCTGATGGCAGAGGATGAGATGGTTGGATGGCATCACAGAGTCTATGGACATGAGTTTGAGCAAGTTCCACGTGTTGGTGATGAACAGGGAAACCTGGCACGCTGTAGTCCATGGGGTCACAAAGAGTCGGACACGACTGAGCGACTGAACTGAACTGATTCATCTCCCACCTTCTCCCTCTTTTCAATTCCTGTAGCTCTTATTGACTTTACTATTACATTTTCCCCTAAGTCATCTTTTTATATCCTGTTTCCACAACATCATTGCAATTTCTTGTCGGTATGAAGGGAATTTACTGTCTCCAGCTCAGATAATGGCCATAGTTTATGCATTGAGGTGTGATGTGTCCTGCACTGAATAGTAACCTTGCAGTCAGAGAAAGTCTGGGAGACAAAATAGTACAGAAGAGTTTTCTCTTCTGAAGGCAAGGAGGCATGTTTTGACTTTTATTTATTCAAGAATACTTACTGAAAATCTTATTTTTTGAAAGAACCTGGATTAGGCTCTAGGATACCAACAATGAGGAAAACACTTCAGCATTTTTATTAATTATTTTTCTAGGCATTTGAATTTGCCTTTGAAACCTTCTAGGTCCTATTCCTTTTAAAGAAAAATTATCCATCTTATTCTAAATAAGTATTTGCAAAGTTACAGAGAAAAATTCTAGTACTCAAAGTAGCAAGGAAACTCTTTGAGGGAAAAGAACTGTTTAAACTAGAGCCATATGCATCCTTTTCTATGTGACCATATTATGCCAAGGAGACAGGCCTTTAACTCTGCTTTATACATTAGCACAATGGAGTTTTTCCAGGCAGGCCAGGATTTATGCCAAATTTGCCTCAGTGAAATCTATGGAGCAGGCCTTCCTATTTTAAGAACTCATAAGCCTTGAAAACAGAAATCATCCAAGTATCTCCATTTTCAGAGTTCATAATGTCAGTATTTCTTTCAGCTTCCTCTAACTTGCTTTGAAATAGGTTTGCACTTCGTGGTGATTCTTAAAAATTGGTCAGTTCTGTAAAAGTCAGAAAGTCATACTCTGTTGGATCTCAGTTCATCCAAAGTTTCTTGGGATATTTATATTTTTATATCAACAAGAAACCTGTTATGTAATACTTGTTTGCAGCAAGAGTTATTAAAAGCATGCTCTTTAGATTTTTGTTGGAAATTAGAAATGAGTTCACTTGAAATTTTTTTCACATCAGTATCTGTACTCTGGCAATTTAATAAGGATTGCAAAGAATTTAGAATGAATTCACTGGCACCCTTATTAATTATATGGGATGATTAAATGTCTTCACAAAGATGGTAATAGCAACCTCTGCTAATAATTACTAGAACCATAATTATGTCAAAAGTTTTACTTCCTTTTGAAGCTGTATTTATGTTAAGAATTCTCCACCAATACATGATTAGGGAGAAAAAGAAGAAAAATAACCCGAACTCGAGTCTACTCACCCATGTACAGTAAAGCCAATCTACGAACACTGGATTAGAATGAAGGAAAGTACATAATTAATCATAGAGTATCAAGCAAGGAAAATGCTCAGCGCATGCTCAGAAGACCCAAATTCTTTGATGGCTTTAGGGAAGTAGTTTTAAAGACAGTATGAGGGAGGAGGCTTCAGGGTATGTGATCAGCTTGGGCTCAACTCTTGGACTGGCATCATGGTGAAGTTTCAAGCATCATCAACTTTGTAGTTACAGCCGGCATAGGATATAGTGTGCCTCTGGGCTAGACACTGCTGTTTGTCAAGGGGAGTAAAATTCAAGCTCTGTTCTCACCCAGAGACTCCAAGGACAAATCTAGTGGCAAACACTGGGCTCTGCTAAAGCAAAGAGATAAGGTGCCCACTCCTGAGGTCAAGGAATTCTTCCCTGTCTACACATGTGCAGGAAGGCTTCTTGGGGGTTGAAAAGGGAAGTGTGTAGGTGCACCCATTGGCCTCTGCAGTGGGATCCATCTTAGAAAAAAATTGTGCATGCATCTTGGAGAGGGTCCATGGACTAGTCAGGTGTGAGGAAAGAAACAACTGGCTAAAGGTAAAGACCCGGAAGGACTACCCTATGTAAGTGATTTACGTTCCTTTTTTGCTGCGCTCCTCCTCACTTAGGACACCCACATTCCTCTCCAGATGTGTGTCTCTGCCTAGCTTCTGACTTAACTGCACTTCTCCTCATTAGAGAGGAGGCCCACACCCTTTCTCTCTCTGGAGGTGTTTATCTGCCTTGCATCTGTCTTAAATAAACAACCTCTTTTGCTGTGTGCTCTCCCATACATCTCTAATAATAATCTTTGTACCTATTTTACAGTTTTTGCTTCCTTGAAACATTCTTGCTTTCAAATGAGGGAAAGAACTAGGGCCACTTTGCTTCTCGACTCTAGCCCCTCGTGGTCTGGTGGCTAGGATTCCTGAGTTTTCATCCAGGCTACCCATGTTCAATCCCTGGGCAGGGAACTAAGATATCTCTTCAGGCCTGCTCACTGCTCTCCCTCCGAGATCATAAACACAATAAGGTCTGTGTTCTTGTGGTCGGTAGTTTTCATCTGGTGGGGATCTGATCCCTGTAAGAGCTACTTAGGAATGTTTGCCAGGTCTTTATCTATATCTTCCAGGGAACCAGGAGTTGGGTGATTCTACTGTGTGATGGATTGATAGTCTAAATTGTTACCAGTTTCCTAGCCCAACTATTCTTTGATTCTACATCTTCCCCTTTCTTAAGCATTAACTCTTGAGTTATGTCATTAACTCATTAACTCTTGAGACAGCCAGTCAGAATGTTTAAGGAGAGGCCTGAGAGACTAAAGCAAAAGCCTCTTACGTTAAAGGATAGGGCCACAGGGGCTTGTACATGGTTTCAATACCCCCTTTTCTTCGATATTCCTCAATCTTGAGGGGATTGGGTTTCGGGAAAGAAAAGAAGTTTTGGATAGAGAGTTAATCATAAACTCAGCAGAGGTACTCAGATTTAGCGGCATGCATTTTCAATATCATAAGCATGGGAAAAGACCAAACTTCAAAATTGGAAATAGCATTCCTATTGATGCATATCTTTTTTGAATCATTATAAAGTTGAAAAATCATGAGTTGAATCCTCGTTAAGTTGGGGACCATCTGTATGCATTATTACAAGGGCTGTGAGGAAATTTCGATTGTGACACATATGTTCATCATCTTGATTATGGTGATGGTTCCATGGATGTATACATACATATGTGAATAATGGACTTTAAATATGTACAGTTTGTTGTATGTTAATTATAACCTTGAAAAAGTTGTTTGAAAATACTTTGATCCAGGTTGCACTTGGAATGAATCTTTTATCCTTGTATGATTTTGGAAGAATATACAGTGGTAATTTGGAAAGTAACTGTCACTGAATTATGCTGTTAAGCTAATGATGACCTATACAAATTTTCCAAGATGATATTTTTCATTCCAAAGCTAGATGTTTTGTCGAATTGGCAGACTTACTTCAGTTTCTTGAAAATATCTCTAAGTACTAAAGTCAGAGCAGCCATAGTTGGTTGTTCTTTTATGTCAAAATGGCTTCCATGAAAAAAGTGGACAGTGGACACAACTCAATCATGAAACTGCTTTTTCTTAAGATTTCCCTTGTTCTTTGTAATTCAAAGGTGAGGCTTGAAGAGCACTCCCATCCTGTCACATAGAATATTAAAAAGATGTGCACTCAGGGTTGAGGTTTAATGAAATTAACAAGTTTAATTGCATCAGCAAGGACATGTTTATTATTATTTTTTAATTTATTGATTTATTTTTCGCTGTACTGGATCTTCGTTATTTGCACAGGCTTTCTCTAGTTGCAGCGGGCGGGGGCTACTCTGCAGTGCGGTGCACGGGCTGCTCACTGAAGTGGCTTCTCTGGTTGCAGAGCACAGGCCCTAGGCTTCGGCTCCTGTAGTTGCAGCAAGCGGGCTCTGTAGTTGTAATTCCGGATCCTAGAGTGCGCTGGCTTCAGTAGTCGTGGCACACTGGCTTAGTTGCTCCTGGGCACGTGGAATCTTTCCAGACCAGAATCCAGTGTCACCCGCATCGGCAGGTGGATTCTTATCCGCCTTGCCACCAGGGAAGCCCAAGGACATGTTTAACTGTCACTGTCTCTTTGTCTGTGTTTTGCCCGGCCAGTGTGCAGGGGTGCAGAGTACACTGATTCCTAGTGTAGTTCGGTGTCAGGGGTTTCACCCACCTGTTGCTTTTGCACACAGTGAAAAAGGCCAATACTGTCTTAGTGGCATTATAAAAACAGTGTGACTTGCAAGCCCCTAAAAGAGTCTTGAGGAATCACAGGGTGTTGCAGACCACACTTTGAGAACCATTGGAAATGATGACATAATCGCAAGATAGAAAAAATGCTGAAATATCATAAAGGCAAGTCGTAGGAAACAAAGCAATTAAAAACACCTGGGAAAAAGACTAAACAAATAAATTCTGTTCCAAATAGAAAGCAAACTAACATGTGGCGTGATTTTTAGACAGTTCAGAGAGTGTCTTAAACATGATTGCTGCTAATATTTTCATTGTGTCGTTCATGGTTCGTGACATTGGAACATACGAAAAAGAAATACAGTCCTTGTCTATTCTTTGGCCAGTAGTGAACAATATTTACATAGTCATATAATTCAAATCTTGTTTATTTATTTTCAACCGTCAAAGGATGGGGTGTGGATGTGGAAGGGAGGAAAGGTGGAAGAAAGAGCAAGGCTAAACTTGCTGCTAAAAAAAAAATAAGGGAAGCAAAAGATACCACTGGACATTGGATTGAACATGGCACTCATTTAAATAAAACATTTAAAGTTACAATTGTAACAAAAGTATAAGTAATCCTACAAAGAGTGACATTTGAAGAAGAAGATGGAGAGAAGTATGATGTCATGAATTTTAGCAAAATCTTCAGTTTCCAAGACAAGGTGGCCACTGACCACCTTGTGGAAACTGAATAATCAACACTAGAGTAAGAGTGTCATGGAAATAGCTTCTGGCAGAATTTAAAGGATAAATAAGAGAATTCTGTTTCTAGGGAATAGGACTGATGTAAGGAGGGAGAATGATGCTTTTCAACATTGCATCTTCTGTAGTTTTTTAAAAATAAAATTAGGTTTTGAAATATATATTGTATTGAATATATTGCATATACATATTAATTATAAAATCATTTTAATTTAAATCTTTATGTAGTTTATTCTATAAATTACAGAAAAATATTATCTTACATGAGTTGTGGTTTAACTCATATGCACTGCTCTCATGGTAATGAGTCTTTAAATTTGATCCCCTTGAGTTTGTATGCGCTGATTATTCTTTACAGTCTAATGTTTAGTACAAGATCTGGCAGATGCTAGGTTCTTAATAACTCCTAAGTAGATGCATGGCTGCCATGCAATTGTTGTGGGTCCAGGAATACTGTGATATCCTTTAAATGATTTTATCTGATACAACTTCACTTTTCTCTACCTATTCCAGTGTAAATAAAATTACAGTCTGGTGGTAAGTGCCCTTTTTCAAGAAAGGGAAGGAAGGAAATTAATACTTGTTGAGTGCCTACTCTTTGCCTCAGGCACCATTGATTTAATCTTTATACTAGTCGTATGTATGAATTATGATAATAAGACCATTGTATTCATCCTGCATGTCCTGCTTATAGGTGCAGTGTGCTCAGTCATGTCTGACTCCACGACCCCATGGACTGTAACCCGCCAGGCTCCTCTGTCCATGGGATTTCCCAAGCAAGAATACTGGAGTGGATTGTCATTTCCTCCTCTAGGGGATCTTCCTAACCCAGGGATGGAAACTGCATCTCCTGTCTCCTGCATTGGCAGGCAATTCTTTGTCCCTGAGCCACTTGGGGGCGCCTCCTTATAGACTGCCAGGCAAGTAGAAGAGCCTCGGTGAAGAGTCACTGAAGAAATAAATACCATTGAAATAAAATGATTTTAGTTGAGAAATAGAGGAAGCAAAGCATCAGAAACTCTAAGCAGCTTTTTCAGAGTTGCATTAGAATCGCTAAATGGTTTGAAATGTACCAAAGGCTCCGGCCAAGCCCAGAGCCTGGGAATTCATGTCATGCCCAGGTGTGGTACCTGTCAACTCTGTGTGACAGCTCAGCATTATGACTTTTGTTTTCTAAATTAGTCTGCTCCTATTTGCTTTCAAGGAAAGGTCTTTATGTCTGATCCTTGAACAGTCTTCCAGAATAATAATGGCAATGTCTGTTTCATCTCTGATTAACTACTGGCCGATTCTCCACAGCTCTTTCCTGAAGGATGCTACAGCTCTGCAAAAGGCATGCTATGGACTTCGAGGGCCCAAGTAAAAGTGAAAGTTGTTCAGTTGTGTCTGACTCTTTGTGACCCCATGGACTATACAGTTCATGGAATTCTCCAAGCCAGAATACTGAAGTGGGTAGCCGTTCCCTTCTCCAGGGTATCTTCCCAATCCAGGGACTGAACCCAGGTCTCCCACATTGTATGCAGATCCTTTACCAGCTGAGCTACCAGGGAGGCCCAATACCGGAGTGGGTAGCCTATCCCTTCTCCAGCAGATCTTCCCCACCCAGGAGTGGAACCAGGGTCTCCTGCATTGCAGGCAGATGCTTTACCAGCTGAGCTACATGGAAAGCCCATCTCAGGGCCCAAATTTCCCCTAAAAAAGCTTGCAGGAAATTGATACCAGGGATAGTAGCTGTTATATTTCACATTCTTACAACCTCCAGGAATCTGGCTCCCTGAATTTTATCATGTAGCCTGTTAGGGAGTAAGATTCAAACAGGCCTTGATTTAGCATCGCCTTTGAAGCTTCCCCAGGCAACCTGGCTTAGTCATGAAGGTCTAAACCGCGCATATTCCATTTTCTGGTAAATATGTCAGTGCCACATACATAAAATTTTAAGTATAATGCACGTACCCCTAACCTATAGATGCTGGCTAAAAATGAAGCTTTTGATTTAGCGTTCTCTGTACTGAGTCCATACTACCCTTAGTAGCCAGACTAATAGTAAATGTCTTATAAATCTCTAAAAATAGACCACTGCCAATTTTGATAGTCTGCAAATAGTTGGAAAAACAGTATGAGTCACTTTTTCAAGGATGTTCTCTTTTTTTGTTAGCTTAATATTCCATGATAAGGTTACATGACAAAAGTAAATTGCATAGGCTCAGTTCTGAATAGGATTGCAAATCTAATACGCGGCTGCGTATTTCACGTTGTTCTGTCTGTAGCTTCTCTCCAACTTGCACTTCACGAGTTGTGTTTAGTTGAGGTCCAGGATTCAGAAACTCAAGCAGGAAGCATCTGGGAATTCTCTGCTTTGAAGTGTGCATGGGTTAGAAATAACCTGGAGAAGTGAGAACACCACTTGCTTTCCGGGTGGGCTACATTTCTGATCCCACTCAAGTTTGATGGATTTCATTACATCTTCTAGATATTTCCATAACTAAATGGTTTTAATGTGAGGCATTCTGAAGTTAGTAGGTGGAGAAATTCCAAGGTTTTTTTTTTTTTTTAACTTTTTAATTTATACTGCTTTTTAAACTATGGTGGTTGTTGGAATCAGGCATCAATATTTCGGTTTTCACCACCCAGGAGGGTCAGTGTGACTATTTTCTGCCTCCTTTTTGTTGCCTCCTTTCCAGTTCTTCCTGCTAAGGCACTGAGAACATTGTGTCCTCAGGGTGGGCTCCAGTGGTTGTCAATAACAAAACTGCAAGCTCTTCAAAGTTAGGCTCTTTATCTTTGCACCTGTCATTCCTGGAGGTTGTAGGAATGTGAAACATAAAAGCTAAGCATAAAATTAATTTTTAATTTTTATTAATAAACAAAATTAATATCACTGGTGTTAATTTCCTGATGGTCAAAAAAGTGTTGTATTTACCTTCATCATAGTTCTCTTCTACTTTGGTTGCTTTTGAAATTATGAATATGACCTTGAATAATTTAAGTACTCTTTTGGAACCCCAGTTTTCTCATTTGTAAAATGGAATAAAAATATAGACATCAGAAGTTAAGGATTAAACAGTGTAATACAATATTAGTTCAACCTTAGTCATGTGAGTGTCAAATGTGAAAATTCTCCCAGCCCAGTCATTTATTAAATGCTTCTTTTTTGATCCTTATTTTTCAAATTTCTTTATTTTTAATTGGAGGATAATTGCTTTACAATATTGTGTTGGTTTCTGTCCATATATCATTATGAATCAGTCATAAGTATACATATGTCCCCTCCCTGTTGAACCTCCCTCCCACCTCCCACCCCATTCCACCCCTCTAGGTTGTCACAGAGCACCAGTTTGAGCTCCCTGTGTTGTACAGCATATCAGATGTTTTTAAATTAATTGCACTTAAAAATGATACAACTGGGGCTTCCCTGGTGGCTCAGTGGTGAAGACTTGCCTCCTAATATAGGTGACATGGGTTTGAACCCTGGTCTGGGAAGATTCCACATGCTTCAGAGCAACTAAGCTTGTACCCCACAACTCTTGCGCCTGAGTTCTAGAGCTCGGGCTGCAATTACTGAGCCCATATGCCAGAACTGCTGAAGCTCACATGCCCTGTGCTCTGCAACAGTAGAAGCCTCTGCAATGAGAAGCCCACGCACCACAATGAGGAGTAGCCCCTACCTGCTGCAACTAGAGAAAAGCCCAGGCAGGAACAAAGACCGAGCGCAGCCAAAAATAAATAAATAAATAAAATGAAATTATTTTTAAAAGTACAACTATTTAAAGAAGAAACATGACTGCATACTCAGGAATACTTTCTATAGATAGCAGTCTTAGAAAAACAACAAAATTAAACATCATTAAATATTTAACATATACAAATGAATATAAATAATAAAATTTTAATTTATAAAATGCTTTATAACTGAAGAAAGTTCTTGAATGAATAAAGAGAACTCTTAAAAAATATTTGGTGATGAACTCAGCATTGAACTCCATAATGCTGTCTAAGATGAAGATGAGATTCTTTATCTTTAAGACATTTCAGTGTTCGTTCTTTTGATATCAGTTAGCATAGGAATCGGAGAAGGCGATGGCAACCCACTCCAGTACTCTTGCTTGGAAAACCCCATGGATGGAGGAGCCTGTTAGGCTGCAGTCCATGAGGTTGCTAAGAGTCGGACACAACTGAGCGACTTCACTTTCACTTTTCACTTTCATGCATTGGGGAAGGAAATGGCAACCCACTCCAGTGTTCTTGCCTGGAGAATCCCAGGGACAGGGGAGCCTGGTGGGCTGCTGTCTACGGGGGTCGCACAGAGTCAGACACGACTGAAGCGACTTAGCAGCAGCAGCAGCAGCAGCAGCATAGGAATACCAAATGATATGTGTGCAACAGGAATAAATATTGTATCACTACTTGGGTTGTCATTTAAAATTTTAATAGAGGTGAGCAACCTTACTGTCTGTACAGAAGAGGTGCAGATGTTTGTCAGTTTATCTCAAGATATGTTGAATTATCAGAGACACTACACATCTGAAGATTCTTTGAGGAATATTCAGTGTATCATAGGTGAAACGTTAAGTATGTAAACTAGCAAATTTACTTTCTTATGAAACTTCTAAAAAAAGTTGATAATTTTTTTCTAGGAATATTACAAGTAAATTTAACAAAAAATATATTTAACCTGGCAGAGGGTTTAGACAAAACTGTCGAACGTTTATCTTGAAAGAATATTGAAAGAGATAATGATAACACAAGAAAAAAAGACTAGCCCAAATAATGTATTAAAGGACTTTTAAAAAGGAAAAGCCCTTATTTCTGCCTAGTTGGAGGAGACTCTGCTGCAGGTTGGAGCTATCATGGAGCTGGAACTTGCCAGGTGTGCCCCGTTTGCTGTTGGGCTTAGAGGCCTCTACCTAAAGCAGGCATGATCTAGGTTCTTAACCTACTACCCAAGCCATGGGTACACAGCATAGGGCATTGTACAGTCCTAGAGATAGGCATGGCTTTTTGCAAACCAGGTCATAGTATAATATAATACCTATTAAGTTGGAAAATCCTGGGAAGTTGTGTGCCTCAAACATTGTCTTTCTGTCTCTCTCTGTATCTCCCTCTTTCTGTCTCTCTGTGCCTGCCTCCCAGTCTCTCTATTGCTGTCCCTGTTTTGGTTATGCATGAAAAGCTGACATATTGAGCTCTGTGGTTGAGAACAGACATCTACCTGGCCAATGCCAGGAGAAGCAGAATTGACACAACCTGGAGGTAAGATGGTTGTGAGATTGGGAGGACTCAGAATGGATCTGTAGAGAAACATCTACACTTAAAATGTGGCAACATTCACAGACATAGCATACAGGAAAGATAAGCAGCCTTGACAATAGTGATATACGGGGAGAGTGGGGCAAAACAATCATGAGCTCAATATTAACATCTCAAGTTCTAAATATGTCTATATATCGAAGTAGGGATATCCAGGAGTCAGTGTATACTCAAAGAAGACTAGTTGAAGAAGGGCATATTTACACTATTTGTGAAGGATGAGAAGGATCCAGTGATTTTAGGAGGCTGGGCAAAGTATTCCAGGTTGAGGCAAAAATAAGCTCAGGAAGGCTGAGGTGTGTTTGAAATACTGACATAAGGACCTCAAGGAGTAAAGCGAAAGGGATGAGACACAGGGAGGTTATTGCTGGGATCTGTTCATGTTCTCCACTCAAATCTAGGTAAGGTGGGCATGGGGATGTGTGCTCATTATGATCGAAAAGCAAGGAAATGGGATATAAAATTTTAAGGTGGAAAAAGAATTGCTACGATTAGCATGCTAGGAAGATTCTTCTACTTGCTGTGCGAGCAGTGGATGCAAAGCTTGCTGGGGAGAAATGGAAAGAGTCAGAACTGGAGCAGTGGTCTTCAATTTTTTATTGCAATTTATACTTAAATAGAGGGCTTCCACGGTAGCTCAGCTGGTAAGGAATCTGCCTGCAATGCAGGAGACCCCAGTTCGATTCCTGGGTTGGGAAGACCCAGGATAGGCTACTTAAATAGAAATCAATGTTCAACTTGTGAGATGTGTGTGTCTGTGAGTGGTGTGTATGTGACTGAAACAAAATGTTATGAAATGATGCTTGATTTTATCACTGGTCAGGAATGCTGACATTTTGAAATAGTTTTATTATCATTTTTTGGTTCAGTTTTATTATTTTTTTTAATTCTACTCACATCCCACCATATTGATTTCACAGCCCACTGGTTGGTTGTGATCCTACACTGATTTGCTGGTCAAACTTGATAGCAAGTAAACTAGACATGGGAAGTAAGAAAAATGGAAGCATCAAGGTAAATCCCCAGATATATGCTGTGTAGTGAAATTTGACAAAATAACTGAATAATCCCCAGAAAGCCACTGTGGAAATGGGAACATCCTGTGGGCTATATAATGAGCCTATGGATTAATGTGTTTTTTGTGTTATAAATACCAACATTCATAAGCTACGACTGCATGTACAAATATGCATGGATATATGGTTTCCTTTTTTTCCCATTACATTTTTAAGAGTTAATTGGGTAGATCATAAGGTAAATCTATGTTGAATTTTTAAAGAATCTACCAAGCAGCCTTCCATAGTTATTTGTTCCATGTTCTATACACACCAGTAGTATATGAAAGCATCAATTCTTCTATATGCTCACAAACGCTTGCTGTCACCAGTCTTACAGATTTCATTGATATTAATTGGTGTTAATGGTTTTAATTTTCATTTCTCTGATGACTAATGATATTGACCATTATTTAAGTACTGATTTGCCATTTGAAAGATGTCTGGGGAAGTGACTCTTCAAATCTCTCGCCCATTTTTTTTTTTTTTTTTAGTTAGGTTGCTTTTGAGTTTTGACTTTTCGAGTTACTTGGTTATTTGTTTATTCTGGATCCAGGCCTCACATTAAATATAGGATTTTTAAACATTTTTCCCAGACTGGGGTTATGCTGTTATTTTTCTTAACGGAGTCTTTTGAAGAGGGAGAGTTTTAAGTTTTGATGTAGTTCTGAGGGAGTGGGAAAGGTGGAGAAGGTATGTGGCTTCAGATACATTTGTGTGAGGTATCTTCTTTTACTTAAATAGGCCCTATAACTCCAGAGTTTCTTTCACGAGTGAATAAAGAAAAGAGCAAGCAGATCATGAGGCATAAAATGTATTCCTTTGAGCAGGGCAGGTAACAGTGATGTGCAGGAGTGTTCCAGAGGGGGCAGCAAAAATGAAGAGAAATTATCTTTGAGAAATCTCTGATTTCAGCTGGCACAGAAGAATTCTTGACCAGCTGATGGCAACAACACAGCACAGTGATTAACTATGAAGCAAACAAGTTCCGGCAGTATTGGGGTGTCATGCAGCCTTAAGGGCAGAGTTTTACATGCAGGGTATATGAGCAACAGGGACCTGTCCTTTTCCAACTAGGAACCCTGACCCCAAGTAAGATTTCTGAACTTCCTGGAGAAGGAGGGCATGGGGAAGTAGCGCAGAGGCAGGTGTGACTGAGAATTGTGTTTTCTGATGCTCGTGTAAATCTTTATTTGCTCTACTCTCAAATGAAGTTACAGACATCACAGTTAGATATTTGAAGTTTAGAAAAGCACAGCTCTTTATACAAAATATTGACTAGGTTTAATCCCTTTCTCCCAAGAAAAAGTCTGAAGTCAAAGTCAACTATGATTCAAAAAGTAGTGATCTCTTTATTTTGGGAGATGCTGCTTGAAGTAAAAATTAAAAGTAAATGAAAAATATATCCGTTTGCTTGGATCGTAAATTGGTGTCCTAAGATGTCAGTTTTTTCCATTGGCATCATCAGCATCCCATTCGATTCTGGGTCTTCTTAATTGTAATCTGTGCGTTTGTGTGGACAATATTAATTTACAGTTGCCTCCCGAGAATGCCTGTCAAAATGGCGGCACCATCTAATGAGAGAATATCTGTTTCACTCATTAAACAATCTATTATCATTAAACAATTATTTACTTCATGACAAGAATGAACGAAAACATCTTACACCAGTACACTCAATAAAGCTTAATAAAACACAAGTGAAACAGGTCATAAAAACTAAGCAAGAAAAATGTAGGCAGAATCAGTGTGGATCCAGGGGTGAGTTTTGTATGCCCCCACTTGGATTCTACACACTTGCTGGATTTCTATTGTGAATTTGGCACTAAGCTACATATTAAACCATCTGAAGTGGGAAACATGGTTAGGTAGGTGATGGATAACATCCATAAAGTTAAATAATGCAAATGCTGTTCAGGAGAAATACATTATTTCGTGGTGCTGAAACTAGAGAGAAATTCTTAACTGTATGTCATAGAGAATGATAAGAACTGGATTTATGTTTGTGATGAATTGCTTCAACTCTGTTTCATAAAAGAAGGTTCATAGCTCCTCTCATCAGCATGCAGCAATTCCTGTGATGGATATTTAGGTAAAGGACTCTGTCTGATCTCTGTTATGAGAAACACACTTTTGTATGTAGTATAGAACACTAAAGTCGCCTTTTTACTTATTTTCAGAAATATACATCTTTTATCATGATTTTTGCCTCAAATCAGGGGGCATTAATTACTATTACCAAAGATGGGTGGCCATTCTTACCCTGCAAGAGTAACAGCCCCAAAGACACTCTAAGGAAGACAGCAGTTCCCAAACCATGCACTGTCATACACATTCCCAGATGTGTTTGAAAGTGTTAGATTAACAGTCATTCTCTAGGGAATTACAATTGAGAAACTGCAAATTGAACAAATTAAAATAAATTTCTTTTTTTTTTTTTGATGTTTACTCCATTTTATTCTTGTTGTTATAAAGAGGTCTTTTAAGACATTTAATCTGCTATATTGGAAGAAACACAATCATAGAAGTTATTTTGAATATTAAAGGGAAGTATAAAATATAACAAACATTTTAAATAAAAATTAAAGTGAAATTTCTTTGTTGCTGGTTTTGTTGGAAGTTTTAAAATATTTACTACATACAAAATTAACCTTTAAGTAGTACATATATATAATACTTTGTTTCCCAAACTTAATCCCCACCCCCCCAAAAAAAAGCCTTCTCTTTGTAGAGACTCTCCTGAGCTATTTCAAGAAATACTCTTGAGATCTTCCGCATTCTTTTATTCTGTATTGTGCATTTGGATTAATTCCAACATTGACTGAAAATCAATCCTATAAAGAACGAGTTACATGCATTCAGACACTGATATGAGTGCAGAATTTGAGTTGCTCTTTTGGCACTGACTACTGTTAAAATAACAATGAGATGTATTAGCTTGATGGGATTTTAAAGAAATAACTCCTGAAATACTATTTGTTTTTTATGCTCTGAACTCAAGTGCATGCCATAAATTTCTTTAAAGATCATGTTCTACCTGATCTTTGCCTTCTAAGTCGTGGAAAGGACTTTGGCCAAAAGTAATAGAATCTGATCTAAGAAAATAAAGAGGTTGATCTAAGTTTCATACGGTGCCATTTTAATACAAAAGGATTCAAAGACTCTTGTGCATGCATGCTAAGTCGCTTCAGTTGTGTTCCAATCTTTGTGACCCCATGGACCGTAGCCTGCCAGACTTCTCTGTCCATGAAATTCTCCAAGCAGGAATACTGGGGTGGGTTGCCATTCCCTGCTCCAGAGGATATTCCTGACCCAGGGATTGATCCACGTCTCTTATGTCTACCTGCATTGTCAGGCAGGTTCTTTACTATCTAAGCCACCAGAGATGCCCTCAAAGACTCTTAGAAACAATATTGAAAATTGGGCAACATATAGCTATAGTCTAAAAAAATATTTTCCAAATATATAGGAATAAAATATGAATGAAGATAATAAACTTTGTATTAGGACAACTTACATAGTCTATACAAATTATGCAGCCATACAGATCCAAGAAAGAGAATGAAAAATAAAAATAATCCTGGATATAGCAAGCACTATAAAGCATGCAGAGCGACTGGAACTCTCTTACTGGTGAGAATGCGAAACACTTGGGAAAACAGTTTGGCAGTTTCTTACTATTAAAAGTATATAATTACTAATAATATAGGAATAAGTTATAGCTTTTTGATTACTTCCATAATGAGATTATTCATAATAATATGCCAATTATAATATTTTAAGTTTTCTGTATTAGAAATAAAATAGATGTATTATACAAAAGAAATCTACTAGGCATGATTTTCAAATAAAAATGAACATTGTTCATGCATATGAACATGGTTGTAGAATCTGTATATGGAAATCATTCTTACGTTTGGTTTGTAACTATTCTGCTCTTGCTGGTGTTTTTTCTTTCTATTCATAACTAATTCCTCTATTTTGAGCTTTGAACTGCAGATATCTATATCCAGCTGGTACAACTTTCTCCACTGAGATATCTATATCGATCATATCGTATGTAAAGCCAAATCCCCCAGTTTGTCTATCATAGTCAGTAGCCACTCCATTCTTGCTGTTGTTCAGTCACTGTCATGTTGGACTTTTTGACACTCTACGGACAGAAGCACACCAGGCTTCACTGTCTTTCATTATCTCCTGGAGTTTGCTCAGACTCATGTCCATTGAGTCAATGATGCCATCCAATCATCTCATCGTCTGTTGTCCCCTTCTCCTCTTGCCCTCAATCTTTCTCAGCATCAGGGTCTTTTCCAATGAGTCTGTTCTTTATATCAGATAGCTGAAGTATTGGAGTTTCAGCTTCAGCATCAGTCCTTCCAGTGAATATTCAGGGTTGATTTCCTTTGGGATTGACTGGTTTGATCTTGCAGTCCAAGGAACGCTCAAGAGCCTTCTTCAGCATCGCAATTTGAAAGCCTCAGTTCTTTGGCACTCAGCCTTCTTTCATCTGCTTAAACCAAATTTTTGAAACTATGCCTCTTCCTTTATCCTTTCTGTTAGTAAACCTTGTTAGCTTTATCATCAAAATGTATCCAGAATCTTTCCACTCCTCACTACTTCCACTGAAGCCTTCCTAGTGGAAGTCACCCACGTGTAGTGTAGTGCCTCTACAGGATCAGTGACTTCTGAACACTCCCTTGCTTTCATTCTCCTCTTCTAAAGTCCATCCTTCACATAGAAACCAGATTGATGGTTTTAAAATACCTATTATAGATTATGTGATTCTTCTGATCAAAACCCTCCAATGCCTTTGCTATATTAGGCCACCGTTAGCCTCAAATATTGGAGAAGGCAATGGCACCCCACTCCAGTACTCTTGCCTGGAAAACCCCATGGATGGGGAGGAGCCTGGTAGGCTGCAATCCATGGGGTCGCTAAGAGTCGGACACAACTGAGCGACTTCACTTTCACTTTTCCCTTTCGGGCACTGGAGAAGGAAATGGCAACCCACTCCAGTGTTCTTGCCTGAAGAATCCCAGGGATGGTGGAGCCTGGTGGGCTGCCGTCTTTGGGGTCACACAGAGTCGGACACGACTGAAGTGACTTAGCAGCAGCAGCAGCCTCAAATATGGAGAAGGCAATGACACCCCACTCCAGTACTCTTGCCTGGAGAATCCCATGCACGGAGGAGCCTGGTAGGCTACAGACCATGGGGTCTCGGAGAGTCGGACACAACTGAGTGACTTCACTTTCACTTTTCCCTTTCATGCATTGGAGAGAGAAATGGCAACCCACTCCAGTGTTCTTGCCTGGAGAGTCCCAGGGAAGGGGAGCCTGGTGGGCCACCGTCTATGGGGTCGCACAGAGTTGGACACGACTGAAGCAACTTAGCAGCAGCCTCAAATAATAAAGCTTTTTTAAGCACATTGTAAGTATAAATTTTCCTTACATAATGCTCTGATTGATGAATAGTTCTTCTCTCAGTAGTGATTCGAAGAGCAAGACATCTTCCATTTAGAGACTTTGTAATTCATCATGTAACTTCTAAAGATGGACCTAAATTTATACATCGTGTGAACTCATCTATGTAAAATAGTGTCCCTGAAAAATACCTTAAACGTAAAATGTATGTTAAAATATTGACAAGGCTCTAAACTGATTGGTGGGATTATACTGGTTTACTTTTTTTTCTCATGTTCTGCCATTTTCTATATTTTCACAGCAAACATACATTGTTTTTATCATCTTAGAAAAATGAACTTTTAAAGATGGTGATATTAGAGCAGGTTTCCAGTCTAATCCCCAGAAATTTCACTCAAATGACTAAAAAGGATGTATGAAGAGGTGTTATGAGTGATGACTCCACCAAATTCATATGTTGAAATCTTCCCTCCTCCCCAGTATGACTGTACTTAGAGATAGGGTCTTTACATCAGTAACTATGATTAAATGATATCCTATGGGTGGAGCCCTAATCTGATAGGCCTGGTGGCTACAAAAATAGGAGAGGCAACAAGTATATATGTACACAAAGGAAAGGTCATATGAGGACAGGGTGAAAAGACAGCAGTCAAAGGCCAAAGAGAGAGGCATGGGAAGATACCACACCTGCCAGCACTTGGATCTTGGACTTCCAGCCTCCAAAACTGTGAGAAAATAGAGTTTTAAGTCAGCATGTCTATGACATTTTGTTAAGACAGTTTTAGCAAGTTAATATAGGAGAGAAAGGACTTCATGAGTTCTAGAGTAAATGGCAAGCTAAATATCCCCTTATTCAGAGGGATAAAATTGTGGTAGCACCAAGAAAAAAGAAAAAAAATGAGGGTCACCTTTCTTGCAGCCACCTTGAAGCTCAACTGTATGTCTGATTCTTAATGCTTAATAGAAAGAAGACTACACAATGAGCTACTTCTCCAAGCCAAGTTTGCAAAAGCAGAGCTTGATCCCTCCACAGTAGTGGGGGGGATTACCACATGTAATCTACATGTGGTTAGGACTGGTGGTAAGAACTATGGCTAAGACTGACTTGGTTGAGTTGGAGTCATTTTGGCTTTTGTTGCCAAAGACAGCAGAGGAGGACGCTATCACCCAGGTTGGAGGGGAGTACAGAATTTCTCTCCGAAGAGAAAGCCCAAAGGCTGAGAACCTGTTCCATAAACAAATTCTCATTTTCCCTAGTTGTCCTAAAACCAAAGGACAAGGTTAGTTGACTGGAAACGAAGCCCTCCGTGATGGGCCATGGACACTCCAGTCTCAAGAAAGAGAAATTATAAGAAGGATATCTTAAATGGTCTTTTTGTATGAGTAAAATAGGTCAAAGAGAAGATTCAAGAAAGCTGGCTAACACTACAACAGTTCCAACTGGCTGAAAAACCAGGAAGAGACTGGTACAGACTAGTCATGTTCAGAGCTCCTCCTCCACCCACTCAGGTTGAATTGATAAGATAAAACTAAACTCCAAAGTGACAGTAGACCTGAAGATATAGTCCTTCACGTGTATGTGTGTGTGTTTTGCGGGGGGTGGGAGAAGGGGGAAGCCCCAAAAGACCTATATGGATTCAAGGATAAATAAATTGAGGTTGAGGCCAGGGAATGAGATTGACAAAAGTAGATGGAGGGCATCTGTTTAAGTATCCTGAGTATTACCAGCCCCAGGAAATAAGAAGAATTTTAGACAGGACTGTTTTATGCAATTGAAGAAATTAAATAGGAAATCAATTTGAAGAAAAAAGAGATTATATGATAAGAAGTTGGAGAAGGCGATGGCACCCCACTCCAGTACTCTCGCTTGGAAAATCCCATGGACAGAGGAGCCTGGTAGGCTGCGGTCCATGGGGTCACTAAGAGTTGAACACGACTGAGTGACTTCACTTTCATGCCTTGGAGAAGGAAATGGCAACCCACTCCAGTGTTCTTGCCTGGAGAATCCCAGGGACAGGGGAGGCTGGTGGGCTGCTGTCTATGGGGTCGCACAGAGTCGGAAGCCACTTAGCATGATAAGAAATAGTAGTACTAAGAGAGTTCAGGAAAGGATTTAAGAAAACAAATAATGTTATTGTAGAATTTAAAGTAGAACCAGAAGGAAAAAAGAAACACTGAAGAAAAATAAACCTAAAGCATAAGCTTGAGCAAATCAGAGAGCATCAGAAAACAGATGAAAATGGTCAGGTACAATATGTGAATGTGAAAGACAAATGGGATCTGCAAAGCAGGTGAATCACATTTGTGAAGAAGTGTAAAAAGAGAAGTGGAGCATAAATAATAGACAACAATATAATAACAAAGTTTCCTTAAAGGAAAGGAAGATTAGAATCTAAGGTTTAGGGAGGCTTGCCACTTTAAAATATTCCAACCAAAGAAACAACACACCAAAATGATTTGATTTCAAGGGCATATAAATATTCTATGAGCATCCAAGAACCAGAAATTACTAGGGGGAAAAAAGTTGTACTCAAACTTCACATTAATCTGACATGTTCCATACTAAAAGAAAATACAGAACTACACATAGAAACTCTCCAATCTTCTCATTCAGTGAGCACCTAGGAAATTATTTTTACATGATTTATAATTTCAAGAACATTGAGACTCAGTACAACATGCATAAGAGGTTATGATGAAGAAAACATTTTATAATTACTAAAAAGTGTTAGGTTATGAATTTATTATGTTAGTTATAAATGTATTGCTTCTTGTCTTTCAAAATTGATACCACACTGTCTGATCTGTGAAAATGAATCTGAGCCCTGTACTATCCAACATGATGTTAGGCTTTGCTGGGGGGTAGGCCCTGGACCATTATTTTGAAGGAAAGTGCCCTGTACTCAGTTGGCAGTGCCCCACAGCACTGGGTGGGGAGAGGAGGATTCTCCAGTGCCCAATTCCTGCAATGCTTGGCAAACAGCAGCTTTACTCACTCAGGAGGTTTTGTAGGGAAGTGCCTTGGTGAAGTACTCCTGGTAAAGAGCTTTCTTCATAATCCAAGAGGGCAGATGTGTGGTTTGAAACCTTGGAAGCTTCCTGGATGAAATCTGAAACTGTTCCCTATACATGAAGGGCAAGAGGAGACCAAAGAGAGAGACCATTCCAGATTGGGAGGTGGCAGGTTCAACAGGCAAGAAAACTTTCATACAAGGCTTGTTTTCAGCAGCCACAGAGCAAGTAGATCTCTGCACCCATACGCCAGAGTCTTTTAAAGTTTTTATGAGGTCTTTAATTGGTTCAGTCATTAGTCAGTCCAGATGTACCAACAACACATTGCTCTCTCAAGACTGTGTCCTTGAAAATGACTCTGGCTTTGGGAAGGGTGGGCAGAAGTTATATATATCCCAAGGACAGGGGAGGGGGTGAGGAGATTCTTATTGCCTCTAACTGGGTCCAAGCTAGTGAATCACGCTGCAGTCCCATCTTTGTACACAATTTCCAGCAAGTCCCTTAGTCCAGTCCTAGAGGTAGTGGCTGCTCCTTTCATCTGCTCTTCCTATAATCTTTAGAGTTCCTTCCAATTTTATTGGTCACTCCATCATTACTCCAATTCCCCATCATAGCTGACAATTATTTATATTATACTTTCCCTGCACAAGTTACTGTAATTTCTGTATGCATGGTCAGGAAGCAACAGTTAGAACTGGACATGGAACAACAAACTGGTTCCAAATAGGAAAAGGAGTACGTCAAGGCTGCATATTGTCATCCTGCTTATTTAACTTATATGCAGAGTACATCAGGAGAAATGCTGGGCTGGAGGAAGCACAAGCTGGAATCAAGATTGCCAGGAGAAATATTAATAACCTCAGATATGCAGATGACACCACCCTTATGGCAGAAAGTGAAGAGGAACTCAAAAGCCTCTTGATGAAAGTGAAAGTGGAGAGTGAAAAAGTTGGCTTAAAGCTCAACATTCAGAAAACGAAGATCATGGCATCTGGTCCCATCACTTCATGGGAAATAGATGGGGAAACAGTGTCAGACTTTATTTTTCTGGGCTCCAAAATCACTGCAGATGGTGATTGCAGCCATGAAATTAAAAGACACTTATTCCTTGGAAGGAAGGTTATCACCAACCTAGATAGCATATTCAAAAGCAGAGATATTACTTTGCCAACAAAGGTCTATCTAGTCAAACCTATGGTTTTTCCAGTGGTCATGTACGGATGTGATAGTTGGACTGAGAAGAAAGCTGAGTGCCAAAGAATTGATACATTTGAAGTGTGGTGTTGGAGAAGACTCTTGAGAGTACCTTGGATTGCAAGGAGATCCAACCAGTCCATCCTAAAGGAGATCAGTCCTGGGTGTTCATTGGAAGGACTGATGCTGAAGCTGAAACTCCAATACTTTGGCCACCTGATGCGAAGAACTGACTCACTGGAAAAGACCCTGATGCTGGGAAATATTGAGGGCAGGAGGAGAAGGGGACGACAGAGGATGAGATGGTTGGATGGCATCACCGACTTGATGGACATGGGTTTAGGTGGACTCTGGGAGTTGGTGATGGACAGGGAGGCATGGCATGCTGCGGTTCATGGGATTGCAAAGAGTTGGACACGACTGAGAGGCTGAACTGAACTGAACTGAATGGGCATTATCAATGGACAATATCATGAGAGGTTCCTAATCAGTTTTAAAAATGACTTTTGATTCATTTATTTATTTTGGCTGTACAAAGTCGTATTTGCGGCATGCAGAATCTTTAGTTGTGGCGTGAGAACTCTTAGTTACAGCATGTGTGATCTAGTTTTCTGATGAGTGATTGAACCTCTGCAGTGAGATTACAGAGTCTTAGCCACTGGACCACAAGAGAAGTCCTTTAAATGACTTTTTTTTTTTCTTGACAGAAAGTTTCTGATGTCTTTTTGTACTGAGTTATTTGCAAGTGGCAAATGTGGGCACAAAAGAGCAGCATGTTTTCATGCCTTGCATTCTCATGAGACATTTGTTACTCATATCAGGCACTCTCCAACCATTTTCACTTTAATTGGATTAAAGAAGGGACTGTCAGCAGGGCCCCATTGACTAGGAAGTTCTGACCAAGATATTTGGACAGAAAGGCACCTGGAGATATCTTGCACTTCCTCTTTTTGGTTCAGGTAAAGTGTTAACATCCTTTGTTCTACATGCCTTTGCTCTACCTAACAGATTTGCAGTGAAAGTTCCTACCTCTGTTGAATTTTGAGAGGGGACCAAAATTTTGAATTAGAGATTTATATTTAGCTGTGTTATTCCTCACATATATAGGTAAGAAAATATATTTAGTAAAACATACAATCATATGTGTAAACTTCGGAAAAAAAAGAAAGATAACTTTTGAATCTAAGCCAGTACAAAAAAATAAGAATGGAGAAATAAGGAATACAAAGATTGGCAGTGAGCATTGGCATCATTTAAATAGCGAGCTAAGTTCAAATGATTGTAGTAGATAGGTTCACTTGTTTCAGGCAAGCTGACTGAGTTCCTGTGATGTAAGTCCTTCCAAATCAATCGGGTACAATGAGGTTCCAGTTAAAATACTGATAGAATTCTGTCAAGTTTTGTCTTAATAGGGTCACAAGAGCAAATGTGAAAAAAGTCATTTTAAGTTTCTGAAAAACAAAATTCAAAAATGAGCAATTGTTCTACCGGTTACCAGAATTTATTATGATAATGCAATAATTAAGAGAGCTGGGTACCGGTGTGAGAATAGATAGATCAGTGGAACTGAGTAGAGAGCCTGAAAAGAGTCCTGCTAAGCAGACAAATATATGAAAAATATTGACTCTAATTCTTGGTATGGGAAGAACTGGGATCCACCAAAGGCAGTTAGGGAGGATATAACATGAAATAACAACAACTTCATGACATATACAAAACCAAATTCCAGTTAACTAAAGAAATAGCACCTGAAATGTAAATGATCATTTTTATAGAATTCTAGTTAAAAAAAAAAAATGAGCAAGACCCAAAAGCAGAGGTAATAAAAGATAAGATAATAGCACAGAGAAAGTGGCAATTGCTATTTGACAGCATAGTTATAGCAAAGTTAAAAAAACATAAAAACTGAAAGAACATTTGCCACATATATGAGAGACATATACACATATATAGAATAGACATAGCCTATAAATCAATACAGAAAGACAATATAATAAAATCATGTGCAACATATATTAAAAAATAAAGCACACACAAAGGAAAACAAATGGCTAATGTATTGAAAAGATTTTCCACGTTCCTGGGGAAATGCAAATTAAAACAAGATGTCATTTTTCACCAATCAATTGGCTGAAAACTGTAAAAGATTGATAGTAGCCAGTGTTAAGCAAGAGGGAAATGCAGTTTTGGCAGTGAATTTGGCAGTGGCTAGCAAGATATAAATTTTATAAAGCCTTCAACAACATAATTCCACTGCTAGAAATCTACTTAATTCAAAAATGTGCACAAATGTTCAAGGTATTTATATAAATTTTATAAAGCCTTCAACAACATAATTCCACTGCTAGAAATCTACTTAATTCAAAAATGTGCACAAATGTTCAAGGTATTTATACTGTGATGTTCGTTGCTGCATTAAATTTATTGGCCTAACCGCAAGACTACACATAACTTCACGACGATGGAGAAACAGTTAAGTTGCAATGGTATGCTAATCCTTGGTTGACTTTTTCCTTAGATCCAGTCCTCCCCTTCTCCTTCTCTGCTGTGCTCTCCAGGGCCACTCCTGCAGACTTCTTTTCCTAGGATCCTTCCTCACCTGGCTTTGGGCTCCTTTAGGTTAACGGGAAGTACTGCTGAAATGTTGGTTTGCAGGAAGAACTGAGAAGCCACAGAACCTATTTTTGTTCCCTCTCTGCTCTTACCTGACAGGCCCATCATGGTGCTTTTCCCCTGGGTGACCACAGTCCTCAAGCTCTATTCACCTGACCTCCTCTTTTTGTGCCTATAGTTTGAGTGCTAGTGGTTTCTTGAGCTTCCCTGGTGGTTCAGTCAGTAAAGAATCTACCTGCAATGTGGGAAACCTGGATTCAATCCCTGGGTTGGGAAGATCCCCTGGAGAAGGGCTTGGAGGAGTGGTTTCCTATTGATATTAATCTTTAGATTCTCTTTATTCCCATTTGGCTTTTTTTACTTCTTTCATTATCTCTGTAATTAATTATTTGCATTAAAATTCTCTACTTTAAATGCATTAAATTATTTTGATTGCCTGCTTGGAATGTGCATACAACTGTGCAGCTAGTTAAAAAAAAAAAAGCTATATTAACATATACCGAGTGGAAGAATGTTACTGACAAGTTGCTGACTCCAAGAAGGAAAGTTACTGTATCATTTTTTTTTATTTAAAAATACTTTACCTACACCTTTGTTTAGTATGAACAGTTTTTTTTAAACAAAACAATGTGTATATTTAAATATTAAATGATAATAATGGTGATAATATTTAACCTTTGTAGGGAAAAACAAGTATGACAAAATGCCTATCAGGATAGGTTATTAGTGTGAAGTAGAAGGGAGGCATGTATGTGAATCTTTTGAGGCGAAGGGCTGCACCTACTTTTGACTTTATTCATTTATTTTTAAAAGTCTTTTCACTTTATATACCTAAATGCTTGGATTTTTCCCATGATGCATAACATTTGTAATTTCAAAACATTCTTAAAGCAGGTAATAAAGCATTGTGTCTAATATGATCACTTTTATTAAACATATATTTCTGTATGTGTTCATTTGTAATGGGAATCCCCCTGAAAGTACAGTCAGTTCTGCAATATTTTGAAAGTGCAAATTTGCTCCAAAAGGATTAATATATTATGGAATACTTTGAACATGCCTTCTATGTGTGTGTCTGTGATTTTGTCCGGGAGGGTTCCAGGTGAATGCTAAAGGTAGTACCTAACTGAACCAAAAGGCTTGTTATTATTGTTGTTGAATTGCTAAGTTGTGTCCGACTCTTTGTGACCCCATGGACTGGAACAGACTTCCCTGCCCTTCACTATCTTCTGGAGCTGGCTCAAACTCATATCCTTTGAATTGGTGATGCCATCCAAAGATTTCATCTTCTGTCATCTCCTTCTCCTCCTGGCCTCAATATTTCCCAACATCAGGGCCTTTTCCAATGAGTTGGCTCTTTGCATCATGTGCCAAAGTACTGGAGTTTCCGCTTCAGCATCAGTCCTTCCAGTGCCTTCTGATGAATATTTAGGGCTGGTTCCTTTAGCATCGACTGGATTGATCTCCTTGCTGTCCAAGGGACTCGCAAGAGTTTTCTCCAGCACCATCATTCAAAAGCATCAGTTCATCAGCACTGGTCCTCTTTACAGTCTAAATACCACATCCATACATGAGTACTGAAAAAAAATCATAGCTTTGACTATATGGACCTTTGTCATCAAAGTGATGTCTTTGGTTTTTAATATGCTGTCTACATTTGTCATAGCTTTCCTTCCAAAGAGCAAGTGTCCTTTCATTTCATGACCATAGTCATGGCCTACAGTGATTTTGGGGCCTGAGAAAATAAAATCTGTCACTCTTTCCAACTTTTTCCCTACCTATTTGCCATGAAGTGATGGGACTGTACGCCATGATCTTAGGTTTTTGAATGTTGAGTTTTAAGACAGCTTTTCACTCTCCTCTTTCACCCTAATCAAGAGGCTCTTTAGTTCCTCTTCACTGTCTGCCATTAGAATGGTATTATCTGCATATATGAGGTTATTGATGTTTTTCCCAGCTTGATTCAAGCTTCTGATTGATCCAACATGACATTTTACATGATATCATCTGCATATAAGTTAAGAAACAGTATGACAAAATACAGCCTTGACATACTTCTTTCCCAATTTTGAACCAGTCTGTTGTTCCATGTAAGGTTATAATTATTGCTTCTTGACCCGCCTACAGGTTTCTCAAGAGACAGGTAAGGTGGTTTGGTATTCCCATCTCTTTAAGAATATTCCACAGTTTGTTGTGATCCACACAATCAAAGGCTTTAGTGTAGTCAATGAAGTAGAAGTAGATGTTTTTCTGGAATTCCCTTGCTTTTTATATATTCCAGTGGATGCTGGCAATTTGATCTCTGGTTCCTCTGCCTTTTATAAATCCAGCTTGAACATCTGGAAGTTCTTGGTTCATGACTTTTTGAAGCCTGGCTTGGAGAATTTTGAGCATTACCTTGCAAGCATGTGAAATGAGCACAATTATCTGATAGGCTGAACATTGTTTGGCATTGCCCTTCTTTGGGATTGGAATGAAAATTGATCTTTTCCAGTCCTGTGGCTACTGCTGAGTTTTCCAAATCTGCTGACATATTGAGTGCAGCAATTTCACAGCATCATCTTTGAGGATTTTAAATAGCTCAGCTGGAATTCTGTCACCTCCACTAGCTTTGTTTGTAGTAATGCTTCATAAGAATCATAAGAAATGTTACTTGACTTCACACTCCACTCCAGGATGTCTGGTTCTAGGTGGGTGACTACACCATCATGGTTATCCAGGTCAGTAAGATCTTTTTGGTATAGTTCCAATGTGTATTCTTACCACAGATATCAAGGGAACATTTCATGCAAGGATGGGCGTGATAAAGGACAGAAATGGTAAGGACCTAACAGAGGCAGAAGAGATTAAAAACAGGTGGCAAGAATATATGGAAGAACAGAAAAGCTTAGGGGGACACAAAATGCACACACATGTTTAATGCATGTGCCTTAAACATCTGCCACTGTCCACAAGTCTGACTCAGTGTTGTGAGCCATTGTATCCAGATCCCTGGTTTTACAGCTTGCCATATGGTTTCAGATAAGCCTCCTTCATACTCTGTAGTACAATGGACAAGTCTTCCAAGACTAGCTTCCACAAACAAAGGTCAGGTCAGATCTTTTTCAAGATGAAATACCATATTGTAGTTTTTATGCATTTCTTCATCATATAACATGTGCCCAGCTACAAACTGGCACTTGGCATGTACCTCTGTAAGGATTAAATAATGTGCTGCTGCAGCGGATGATTTTCATCACCCCCTGAAAGGAGTTCAAGGTGGAGAGCAGAAATGAGGCACTCTGTGCTCTGGGAAAACTGGCAGAACAGGTCTTCAGATAGTGAGATATTTTTAGAAGCCCAATTCTTGTATATTCTCAAACTAGAAAAACACTAAACTCCTTGATTACATCTGTTCTTTGTGACTAGCAGCGAGCTTCTCAAAAGTAGCAGAAACTTTCTGCAAAAAATATATGCTTGATTGCATGTAGTCGCCCTCATCAAAATCACATATATACTGACCTTTCCCCCTACCTCTTTGGAGAAGCTTCTTAGAGCTATCTGAAATGCTGTGTCCTGGGCTATTGTCCTCATTTTGCCCCAAATAAAATTTAACTTGCAGCTTTCATGTTATATATTTTAAGTCAATACATACATGTATAAAAGTGTGCTACCATTTTTATTAGGTTCTGATTTTTTTCTCCTTGTTGACCATTAAGAAGTTTTTGAGTATTGCATTGTAATCCCATTTTTCTCATTAGCCCCATGGTTTTTTATTGTACAGACTTGCATTGTGTAGTGATTTTTAGTAATAAGCATGTCATATGATAGTGGAACTAATGATACATACATCAAAATGTTAATAGTGTCTCTGGGTAGCAATTTATTTGTTGCTTATCTATAGTGTCTGTTTATTTCTCTGAGGACAGTCATGTGTCAATAACCTAATTACATCTACATAAACATTTTTGAAAGATGAGGTGGGAATCAAAGGATGTCCATAGCCTTTGACTGATTTGGAAAGCTTCACTTACTCATTGGTGATGCAGTCAGTTAAGTGCCTTTTAGCCTACCTAAGTGGCACAAACAACCCATGCTCCTCCTGGAAAACAGAGATAAGGTCTCTCAGCAACACCTTAACTGCTGCTTCAATCCAAATCCCCATTAGCACTAAGAAGAATACAGATGTGAATAGTCGGCATGCCCTTAAATTGGTTTGCAAACATTCAGATGTGAACATGATACAGATGCAGGAATACATAGGCAGACACCAGTAAGATATATTTGGTGCTTATTGGCTTTTGAGGTTAGTCTTATTACCTGAGATCAGAACACCTTGTCTCTCAGAAATGTGACAGTCTTGGGAGACTACAAACCTGAGGCCAATGTGAATGTCCAAAGGGAGAGAAAAACAGGTATAATATTTTCCTCATGTGATTTGCATCTTGAATTTCCACCTACTTTTTCAGAACGAACTTTCACTTGCCATCACTTTGTTCCTTCTCTCCAAGGAGGTATCATGTGGGTTTTTTGTTTATTTCTCTTTTTTTAGTGATAAATTACTCCACCTGCAGCTAAACTCTATTGTTTATCTGTGATCTGGGCAGAAGCCCTTCCTCCTCTTCCCCTCCCGACTGTGGGCGGCTTCTGGGTCAGCGCCCTCTGAACTCTGAACTCGTTCCTGATTGATCCTTGTTCTTTCCTGTCTCGTCACACCCCGTCTGCACACAGACTCTGCTGTTGGCTCTGCTCCGTGGGGCTTTGTTCCTCACGGGTCTCTCTCTGACAGAGGGCTTGATCCGTGCAGCACAGCTCGTTCTCTGTGTTCAGCCTCTGGCTTCAACCACTGAAGCACAAATACTCTCCAGCTGGGAGTCAGACAAGGGCAGAGATGAAGAACCCAGAAGCCCAACAGGATGTTTCGGTTTCCCAGGGGATTCGCATGATGTTTTATGTGATGAAGCCCAGTGAAACGTCATTCCAAACCCTGGAAGAGGTGCCTGATTATGTACGGAAGGTGAGGCTCTCTGGGAAGAGGCTGCTCTTGCTTTTCTCTTAATAAGAAGTAACTTAAACACAGTGTGGGGTTTCATTCATGTCCATTCTTCAAATAATTCTAATAAAAACAGTTTCAAAACAAAGCATGAGGGAAAAGTAGAATTTCCACTTGAATTGAATTTCTGTACAATATCCATAACCATCTCTTCCTGTTAAATTTTCTCTTCCCTGAAATGTCACTCCAGAATCTGATAAAACTTTAAAAAGTTTTCTGGGACACAGTGGCATTACAAATTTAGCTGTTAGAAGCTCAGTATCCAATGGTTATGTGGTATCAGTAAACTTTGTTAACAATTTTGTTTCTAAAGGAAAACTTGTCTACCTCCTCCCAGGAAATGATTTCCTGTTTTGTTGTTGTTGCTGTTGCTTTAAGCAGGGTGGTTCTGCAGAATGGATACACAGCTGAGAATTCAACCCTGATTTCCTAAGTTTGAACTTAAACCAAGTTTTCTTTGAAACTCTTAAGTGTTCAGAGGCACTTTTCACTTCTGGTTACTGGCCACGATTGGAAGTGGAAATATCCAGAATTAGAACTTGAATACTGAAGTTCCCCACCCTGTCAGAGTTGTTCCTAAAACACTTACTAGTTCAGACCAGAAATAGAAAAGAAAATGACATCAGAAAATATGTTCTTAGGCTTTGGGTTTAGAAAATTTCAGTACTCATGATCAACTTTCAAATGAGAGAATGCCTTAATTTTTTCAGGATTTTATATTACCCCTTTCTGATTTTTTAAGGAAAGAATGTGGTACTCACATCTTTATAAATCATTATTATTTTATATTATGACATCAAACCTAGCCTGATATTTGTCATCAATTATAGATGATTTTTTTCTATAAGAAAAAACTGAATGAATAAAACTTGAATGATGTCTAAAATGTTTAAAATGATCTCATTCTCTGAAATACTCAGAAGCAAAATTTTTTGTTCCTACAGTTTCAATTTTTTTCAAAATTTTATTAGAGTATAATTGATTTACAGTGTTGATTAGTTTCTGCTGTACCACAAAGTGTATCAGTTATACATATACATATCCATTCTTTTAAAGATTCTTTTCCCATATAGATCTTACACAGTACTGAGAAGAATTCTCCATATGCTCTACAGTAGGTCCTTATTAGCTGTATATTTTATATATAGTAGTGTGCTGCTGCTGCTGCTCCTAAGTCACTTCAGTCGTGTCCGACTCTGTGCGACCCCATAGACGGCAGCCCACCAGGCTCCCCTGTCCCTGGGATTCTCCAGGCAAGAACACTGGAGTGGCTGCCATTTCCTTCTCCAATGCATGAAAGTGAAAAGTGAAAGTGAAGTCGCTCAGTTGTGTCTGACTCTTGGCAACCCCATGGACTGCAGCCTACCAGGCTTCTCCGCCCATGGGATTTTCCGGGCAAGAGTACTGGAGTGGGGTGCCATTGCCTTCTCGGATATAGTAGTGTGTATTCCTACAATTTCAATTTTGTGATTCCTGTCATTCTAATATGAAAAATATCATGCACATCTTTAAGGAAAGTGATTTAAAGTGGACCTTATCTTTGTAGTGTATTGATAGATTTCTGATTATTGCCCTTATTTTAAAAAGTATTTTTTAGACCTTGAAACATGTCCTGCCTAACTTTTGTATTTTCTTGGCAGAATTATTGTGGTTATATCTATGGTTATATTTCTTTCTTTTAAAAATATATTTATTTATTTTGGCTGTGCTGGGTTTTCCTTGTTGCACAGGCTTTTCTCTCGTTGTTGCAAGTAGGGGCTACTCTCTAGCTGTGGTGTGAAGGCTTCTCATTGCAGTGACTTCTTTTGCTGGGGGGTTACAGGGCGCATGGGCTTCAGCAGTTGCGGCTCCTGGGCTCTTGAATACAGGCTCAATAGTTGTGGCACATAGGCCTAGTTGCCTTGCAGCATGTGGACACTTCCTGGACCAGGGATCGAACCCATGTCTCCCGCATTGGCAGACGGATTCTCCACCACTGAGCTGCCAGGGAAGCCTCTATGGTTATATTTTGTATCCAAATCAGATGATAGAATTGGAGTACCTTGTTAGTGTGTGTCTGAAATAAACAGATTTCTTTGCCTGTTGGGAGGAAGTAACCCCCGAGGATAGGTTCGTACCTTTTCTGCTATGAACTGTCACTCTGGGCCTCCCACATCGGGAATGACTAATCAGGAAACTTGGAAGAATTTCATACCAAGCACAATAGCATCTCTCTTCTGCGATTTCCTTTCCAGGCAACTCCATTTTTCATTTCCTTGATGCTGCTTGAGCTGTTTGTCAGCTGGGTTCGCAAAGGGAAGCCATCAGGCGGCTTGGATGATGCCTTAGCCTCTTTGTCAGCCGGCATTATGTCTCGGCTTCCGAGGTGAGTTAGCTGGTTAGCTGCGGTGAGTGAATAAACTTAAATTCTCCAGGTAAGATGAAGAAGAAACCCATTGTATGGGGAATTGGTCTGTTTTTACACACATCCCCAAAGAACTCAGTTACGGTCATTGTTTAAATGTTCGATGTTTTGTTCATCATGGATGTTTTACATCTGTTACTGAAAATACTGCTCTAAGTATTATTTATTGTGATTACTGAATTTATTGGTGCCTCCTTAAATTTTGTGCCCAAGGCAATTGCTTGTTTTAGCCTAGTCCCAGGCCTGAGTTTTGTCCTAGTTATCTACTGGGAAATTAATTTTGCCTCAGGCAAATTCACCTGCAGTAGCAATCTCCCTAATCAATGTCACACAAAGCTCTAGGTTTCTACCGTGGTCTCCTAAGTGGTATCTCTGTCTCTAGTCCTATTTCCCACTCCAGTGTTCTCGCCTGGAGAATCCCAGGGACAGAGGACCCTGGTGGGCTGCTTTCTATGGGGTCGCACAGAGTCGGACACGACTGAAGCAACTTAGCAGCAGCAGCAGCGGTCCTATTTCACTTGCAGCCAAATATTTCCATAACATGAATCTGGTGGAAATTCCCTCATAGGTTCCTTATGGCCTGAGGATAATTTCTTCCCTAATCTATGGAGGCCTCTGTCTATACAGCCTGCCTTCTGGTCCTTTGATTCTTCTTCCCCCATTGCAATAGCCATTTGCTCCATATTTGCCATCACCCAGATGTCTCATGTGGTCATCCAAGTGGCCAGCTCCCATTTATTTCTTCAGTCTCAATATAGACTTCTCATGAAGAGTCATACTCTTCAGTAAGTCTTGTCTGTTTTCCAGCCCTACTTTAGGCATCGCTTCACTACGGGCTGAAATCACTGTGGAGTATTGTGCCTACACCATAGTAGAATTTATTAAGCTCACCTGTTTGCCCCCCACCCCCCGCCCCCACCACCGGCCCTTCCTGCTAGGTTGCCTGTAACTTGAGAAAAAGAAGTGTTCTTTCTTCATAGTTTTAACTCCTATGCCTATAATGATGTACAAAATAATTGTTTATGTGTGTTTTAATGGAGTATGGTTTACAATGCTAATTTCTGCTGTACAATGAAGTGAATCAGCTATATGTATACAGATATCTCCTCGCTCTTGAGCCTCCCTCGCCCTCATCCCACTGCTCTAGGTCATCACAGAGCACAAAGCTGAGCTCCCTGTGCAATACAGTAGGCTCCCATTGGCTATCTGTTTTATAGATGTTACTGCATATATGTCAGTCCTAATCTCCCAGTTCCTCCCACCCTCCCCTCCCCTTCCATGTATACATGTCCATTCTCTGTGTCTGTGTCTCTATGACTGTGCCCTGGGACCAGGTTTATCTGTTCCATTTTTCTAGATTCTGTTCATCTGTTAATATACGGTATTTGTTTTTCTCCTTCTGACTTACTTCGCTCTGTATGATAGACTCTAGGTATGGGAATGAAATTGGGTCATTTGTAGAGATATGGCAGAATTTATTTTAAATCTCACATTCCTATAGTGTTATGTTGATGGTGAAGTCTGAGGATGAAGGGATTAAACAATGCATACTGGAGTGGGTTGGCATTTCCTCATCCTCCAGGAGGTCTTCCCAACCCAGGGATTGAACCCAAGTCTCTTGCGTCTCCTGCATTAGTGTGCTCACTCAGTTGTGTCTGACTCTTTGAGACCTCATGGACTATAACCCACCCGTCTTCTCTGTTCATGGCATTCTCCCAGCAAGAATACTGGGGTTCCCATTTCCTTTTCCAGAGGATCTTCCTGGCCCAGGGATTGAACCCTTGTCTCCTGCGTCTCCTGCATTGGCAGGCAGATTCTTTACCACTGTACCACCTGGGGACCCCAAAATAATGAATGCTGTGCTACTTTTTAGAAAGAATACATTATAATGTGTTTAGAGGAGGTACCAGTGAATGGCGGGCTCTTCGGTGTATGAGAGTTTTCCCAAGAGGAGAGGGTGAGGGAAGAGTCCCTCAGAAGTCTGTGCCTTGTATTACTGGTGAATGTTCTCATTCCTGCTTCCCACCCATTGCTGCTTTTACTGTTTTAAGAGTTTCACTTCTGACCAGTGCTCACTGCTTTGGAATGTTTGCATGAACCGCCCAGTGGGAAACCAAGGTGGATTTTTTAAAAATAAAATAAGAACTTAAAGATAGCTGAGAAAACGTAAAATCATTTCCTATGATTGCATAAAATTATTTAGATAGAAAGTAAACCTAAAGGTAAAATTTATTTCATACATGTTACTATGAAAAAGATAGGTTAATAGTTATAAAATAATAGTAATGATAATCAGAATAGTGATTCTCTGAAAAACTACTCATATGGTATCATGCTGCTGTCAGAATCAGAGAATAATATCTCAAATTATTTTCAATTTCCAGAATACTCTAATTGGGAATTTACAATTATACATAATTTCCTTTATTTCGTGCCTCCCTTTAAACAGAAGTGAACAAAAAATATATTCAGCATACTCAAGGGACAAGTATATTTGACTGTTGAAAAATACTCGGTTATAATAGTTTATTCTGAGAAACTTAAGTGTATAGTTTTATGGAAATGGAACAATTGATGAATTGTCAAAATAACCTGATAACTGAGAAGTGTCCTGCAGGAACAATTACGCATCACATATTTTGTTGAGCTGGAATGAATTTATAAAGAACTCAGGGAGACATCAAGTCGGATGAATGCGTCAGTATTTCTTTCACTGTTTTAAGTTTTACTTTGGTCACAAGTGAGATTAGATTGTTCTCTTATTATATTGTAACAACTAGAAATGTAAACTGTATCCTCAGTACTCTAATTTCTCTTCAACATTGTGATTAAAAGAAAAGGTACAGAATTCTAACAAGATACCCAGGGAATAATATTTCTGCTAAAAAAAAAAAAAACAAATATAAGGGAAATGGGGAGAGAGAAAGAGAAAATAAAACAAACCAGCCCTTCAGGGATAAGCCTGGAGTTCTTTTTCTTCACATCCCACTACTCATAACACTCCTTAATCTAGCACAAGCTGTGAACTCTGGTGCCCTTTGAAAGAAAAGGAAAAGGTTGTGAACTTGAATTTGGAGCCTATTTTTTGTAGTTGTATTTGAATGAGAACAGCACCTTACTTCTTTTTTTTGTTCACAGTTTTAAATTACGAAATGCGGATAACTTTGTACATTTTACAAATAATTTTATCTTTCACAGGCTTTTGTCTGAAAGATCTCAGCAAAGCGAATTATCTGGAAATGAAATTTCCCAATGTTTTCATTTATTTTGTTGCTATCACAAAAATTGCCAGACATAAGCAGAGAAGAAAAGCTGGTCCTTAGGATCCACTCTTCGCAATCCTCTTTCAGCACAAGATGAGACGGGGGATTTGACCGAAACTCTTAGAACAATATTTCAGTTGAAACCACAGCATCAAGGGGAATCCTTGTGCAAATCGTTAACAGCTGAAGGGTAGATTATCACGACATTGATCATACCCTCTCCGAGGGACTAATTTCATTTTCTACACCACCAACAGGGGCTTGCCATGTCCTTAAAATTCATAATTGCAAGAAAAATGGTAGTATACTATTTGTTAATCCCTTTGTGAGGAATTATAGTTTGGATAGTAATTCCAAATAGGCATGTGGCCTCTGACAAAAATAGTTGGGGAAATCAAAGTGAAACCCTGAACATGTTTTTCCACTTTTCCATTCATGTAATGGAAATGCTGTGTGCAAACTTTGAGGAAAAACAATGTTTATTTGAGGATCTAAGTTTCATTATAACATAAAAGTCAAAGTAGCTTGAAGATCAGTAGCATACTTACCATATTGATGGAAAAGATCTATGTGTATCTTTCAAATCTTTATGTAAGGAAAATTATTCAACAGAGACAAGATTGTATCTTGTTTACAAGCCTGTCAGACAGACCGCAATGTGTAATAAATGTCCATCTGTCCTAAGAACCAGATTCTGAGCAGGCTTGCATCTGTTTTCCTCTTCTAGAATCCAGTAGGCAGACTTCTTAGTAAGAATCTAGTCCTGAAGTTATAGACAAGCATGTGTATTTATCGTAGTTAAATGCAGTGTATCATCTGCAGATAATATGCCTTTCTATTGGTTAATTGCATAAATGACTATACAAAATAAAATGAAATATTGACTAAATCAATTTTTTAAAATCTCGCTAAAACTTGTGAAACATCCTGCTACTGAAATGCTAACGAGTGAAAAATAATCACATCTTATTTTTTTTTTTCCTTGCTTGTTGAAGCAGAACTCAATTTCCAATCCTTCATTAAAAAACTGGGACTTCAATTTGTTACTTCCTTCCAGTGTTTCTGCTTCCATAAATTGTGTCCTCCCCAGAGAAATTTTATTCCTGATATAAATATCTACAGTATGTTTGTTTTTAATGGGTTCATTTATTCTGTTGAAACAGCAGATTATAAATCAAATTGCAATATTTGGAGGTATAATTTAAGTAGGTAAATTTTCAAATGAGTTGGGGACACTCCACTTTTAATACATATGAGTCATTGCCAATTTTTACTATGGAACTATGTCTGCGATGTTGTGCCAAATGTATCTACAGTTTCATTGGCCATGGCTGCCATGGCATTTTCCACTCCTGACAAGAAAGTTTCATCAAAAAAATTAATAAATAAAAAGCAAAACTTAAAAGGAAGTTAAACTTCTTTGAGATTCTTTTGACTCCTTGAGGTAGGACTAGAGAATAAAGGAAAATTGTGTACTGCATTTTTATACTAGACTTTAGTAGCAGAGTTGATACTGTTCTTGGCAACATCAGACTTCTAACAAATGAGTGTCTGCCATTTGGGGTGATGAAACTTAGTAAATAGTTATTCATTGTCCTAAATAAGAGATACATTCATTTATGTAATATTAATAATGGCATTTTATTGTGAATATTAATATAGTCATATTAACTGAGAAAATTATGAAAAGACCATCCCAGGCAAACAAAATACATTTTAAAAACCTGCTGCTATGTTAGTTATTTTTGCTAGAGAGAATGCCTCATGTCCTCTTAACTTTTACCTTAGAAACCTCATCAGTAGACTTTGTTTTTCTTAATGATGTAACTTCAGAGATTGCTCTTACACTGTCCTTCCTGAATGAAGGAAGCTTCCTTGTGCTTATTAAGTCTGTGTTTGTGTGCTTATTCAATAGAGTTACTGAATTACTTGAAGTAATTTACTTGTTGCAAAGTAAAAAATGTAGCACATTTAGTTCTTTCACAGAAGTCTCTGGTTTTGTGGTTGTTTAAAAAAGAAATTAAGTTAAACGATTGATTTGTAAATGTCATCTCACGGTAGGAAACAGCAGTACAAATGTTGTCTGCCTGCAGAAGGTAGAGCTTGTTGTTATACACTTTGTTATTACTAAGCAAAAATCAGTATTCCACTAGATGGAGCAAAAGGGGCAGTAACTTTGCAGACAGCGCAAGTTCCTGGGCCAGGTATAAGAGATTTTGAAGTAAATAATTTAATTTCTTGGAAAAAATCAATATAAATACATATATATTTCAAATACGTATTTATTTATTTATAACTTCCTGAAACTTGTAAGGGCATTTTGAGTGATCTCATTTAAATATTGGTTTATTTTTTAGTCTCTGACAAGACTTTTAGAAATAAAGATGCCTGATTTATTTTTTTCAGTTTTGTATCATCTGGCCAAATTAAACAGTACACATTGCCCTAATGATAGTTACGAAATAGTACAAGTTGGCAGATGTCTGTGAACACTGGGTACAGAATTCTACTGACTCTGAAAGTTGGTTTGAAATGTTTACAGTTTGCAGTGAGAGCATTACATCAGTTTTCAGTCGCTTGATTAATGATGAGAGTGTGCGAATATTTGAGAGCTAGATAATTTGAGGATCCGTTCAGCCGAATATTCTCATATCTGAAATTAGATAATGAGAAGGTAAACAATCTCTCCAGTGTTACCTTTCCCTACCTTTGATGATGGGAATGTTCAAACTGAGATGATTTTGATAAAAAATTAGCTTTGTAATTCTCAGTCCCCAAATGATATTTATTCTCACTTACTGATTATTGGAAAATCTCAACATAATAAATTATATTTTTAAGAATCCAGCATCAGTACTGAAACAGTATTTTGATATCTTACCAGATTTTATAGTCACTAAACTTTGACAAGATAGATATTTTTATTGAGGTACAGTTGATTTATAATATGTTAATTATTGCTGCACAGCAAGATGATTCAGTAATATATCTATATATATATATAATTCTTTTTAAAATATTCTCTTCCATTATAGTTTATCATAGGATATTGAATATAGTTCTCTGTGCTATACAGTAGGGCCTTATTATCATCCATTCTGTATATAAAACCTTGGGCTTCCCTGTTGGCTCAGTGGTAAAGAATCTGCCTGCGAATGCAGGAGACGTAGGTTTGATCCCTGGTCCAGGAAGATTCCCTGGAGAAGGAATTGTCAACCCACTCCAGTATTTTTGCCTGGGAAATCTCATGGACAGAGGAACCTAGTGAGCCGTAGTCCATGTGGTCGCAAAGAGTGGGACACGACTTAGTGACTAAACAACAATATAAAAGTTCTCTCTGCTAACCTCAACCTTCCACTCCATCTCTCCCCCAACCCCTGACCCCTTGGCAACCACCAGTTTGACTGGACAAATTTCTAGTGTGAACAGAAAATGTTAAATAAAACACATTAAAAATTAGCTGTCTTTCATTTGCCAACAGATAGGCTGCAGGCCTAAGAGAAATAGCTATTTGGGAAGAATTTATAAAAAATATAGGACAATGGGAGCAAAGCCTCTAGGTATACAGGCTGTTGATGAGCTGTCTAATGCCTCCTATTTAGATCATGTTCTCGCTCTTGCACTCAAACTTCATGAGAAAAGGATCTCACTCAGTTCAGTTCAGTCGCTCAGTCATGTCCGACTCTTTGCGACCCCATGAATAGCAGCACGCCAGGCATCCCTGTCCATCACCAACTCCTGGAGTTCACTCAAACTCACGTCCATCAAGTCAGTCATGCTATCCAGCCATCTCATCCTCTGTCGTCCCCTCTTCCTCCTGCCCCCAATCCCTCCCAGCATCAGAGTCTTTTCCAATGAGTCAACTCTTCGCATGAGCTGGCCAGAGTACTGGAGTTTCTGCTTTAGCATCATTCCTTCCAAAGAACATCCAGGACTGATCTCCTTTAGAATGGACTGGTTGGATCTCCTTGCAGTCCAAGGGACTCTCAAGAGTCTTCTCCAACACCACACTTCAAATGCATCAATTCTTCCGCGCTCAGCTTTCTTCACAGTCCAACTCTCACATCCATACATGACCACAGGAAAAACCATAGCCTTGACTATACGAATCTTTGTTGGCAAAGTAATGTCCCTGTTTTTGAATATGCTATCTAGATTGGTCATAACTTTCCTTCCAAGGAGTAAGCGTCTTTTAATTTCATGGCTGCAGTCACCATCTGCAGTGATTTTGGAGCCCCCCAAAAATAAAGTCTGCCACTGTTTCCACTGTTACCCCCTCTATTTCCCATGAAATGATAGGACCAGATGCCATGATCTTTGTTTTCTGAATGTTGAGCTTTAAGCCAACTTTTCACTCTCCACTTTCACTTTCATCAAGAGGCTTTTGAGTTCCTCTTCACTTTCTGCCATAAGGGTGGTGTCATCTGCATATCTGAGGTTATTGATATTTCTCCCAGCAATCTTGATTCCAGCTTGTGTTTCTAGCATTTGGTTATTCCAAGCCCCTGTGTTACCTCATTTCCATCTCTGTATGATAAAGTAAGCTCGCTACATATGCAAATTGCATATGTCTCTTCCCTCAGAATAGGGGTTAGAATTGTTTGAATTCCAGCATGCAAAGTCATAAGCAGGGGAGAATGGTGGAATTGGGAAGAGAAAGAGTAAAAGGTTTAGCTTTACAATTCTGGGTCTGGTGGGAATATTTTTGAAAATGTAGGTGCTCTTTCCTGCAATCAAGAGCTTTGCAGAGCTTGATAATCATTTCCCAGCTGTATCCCTTGCTGAATTGTTTCTAGTTGTGGGTACTCCATGGCCGTTTTTTCCCATTTATGATGGAAGAGGATCATATCCATCTTGCTGATAGAGAGCTGGGGATTTAATTCCCACAGCTTCTCCTCTCTTCCTCTTCACCTTGAAAAAGTTTAGCTTTGTGCTAAGGTGTGAAAAAAAAAAAAAGAAAAAGTCTTGACTGTAGTATGTCAGGCATATTTCAGCTCGATTTGTGTCAACCCTAATAAGTAAGTTGACAGAATAATAAATTGAGTGCCTGCTCAAGACCTGGCACCTGTACAGGAAATAAAGAAACATTTCAATTGCAGGCAGGTTCTTTTTGTTTTACAAATGGAAGTTTTCCAGGGATCCCCTGTTTCTTTTACTGAAATCTTGGTATCTGAAAGCCTCTTTTAACTGTCATTGGAAAACTTGACAAGAAAGACAGCAACTTTGAAAAGAGATACTGAGCTGGTGGGACACGGATGAGGCAGGTGGCTGTATTTGCCCTCTTCACTGCTGTGTCTTCCCTTTTTTGTGCTCTGCCTGACACCCAGTAGATTCTTAATGGAAATTCATTGAAAGATTGAATGAATTCATGAGTTGACCTGCTTTGACACTGTGTACTAAAACAAATGTCAAAAGACTGCAGATTATTTCAACTTTCTGTTGCATTTTCTTTTTTTTTTTTTTTTTTATTTTAATCCGTTGCATTTTTTGTCTTAATATTTTTCTTTCTGGATCAGTCTTTTGTATTTAGGGTTATCAACTGGGACAGTTTTGCTCCTAGGAGACATTTGGACAGTTTGTTATCACACCAGAAGTGGAGGGCTGTGTTGCTGGTATCCAGTCAGTAGAGACTGGGGATGCTGCTCACCCGCCTACAATGCACAGGACCAACCCCCACAACAAAGAATTATCTGGCCCCAAAGGCAACAGTGTCAAACTTTAGAATCTCTGAGAAAACTTAAGTTAGACCCTTTAAAATTCATATTATTCACTATTTTTTACCTAGAATTTGAATTTTATTTGGTCAGTCCTCTACCACTGAGTCCTAGGGAACAATGTTAAGTTTCCTAATTTGAATAATTGTTTTCACAAGACAGACCCCTACAATTGAGAATTATCTTGTCCGGATGTCAGTAATGAATGACATTGTTCAGAAGTCATAGTCTAGATATGAGTTACCAACCAAGCTAACTTACTTTACAATAAAATTTGTTCTACCCACCCCCCACCATGTTCAGACAGTAAAGAGTCTGCCTGCAATGGAGGAGACTGTGGGTTCAATCCCTGGATTGGGAAGATCCCTTGGAGAATGGAACGGTGGCCCACTCCAGTATTCTTGCCTGCAGAGTTTCATGGATAGAGGAGCCTGGGGGGGCTACAGTCCATGGGGTCACAAATAGTTGGACACAGTGAGCTACTAACACTTTCACCCTGATCAATAACCTGGATGACAAACTGGAAGACACATTTCAAATCTCAAGTTCTTGAATTCCTCAGAGTTCCAGAGCAGGGTGAGAGCCCCTGGCCCATTGTCTATCCTGTCCCAGGAGGGACCTCACATACCTATGTGTGGACACCCCGATTGCTCATCCCATCTCTGTCTACATGTCCAAAAAAGCCACTTTTATCTACCTTGTCATGGTGAAACTTTTCCACACCCACAGGTGGGCCCTCTGGAGGTCTGGACCAGGAAAGGGACTCACGCAGGTCCTGAAAGCAGGTTGAAGGCCGCCTGACAGGGGGAGTTCTGGAGTGTCCAGGGCTTGGACTGGGGTGTGACAGGAGTGCTGGGTAGGCAGTCCAATTGGGTCAGGGACTCGTCTTTAAGGACAAAATGGCTCTTTCCAATCATATAATTGTTGGAGGAGGCCATGGAGAGGAGGTGACGCTGGTTGACGTATAAGCTGAACCTTTCTTACCCTTCCCCTCTCTTCTGCACTCTGCCCTGTCTGTGGAATGTAAGTTCCACCCACAATCCCATGCTATTGGCAGCTGTTTCAAGGATGAATCCTTGAGAGAGTAAGGTGTTGTTGAGGCCATCTTGCCTGAATAAATGAATTAACCCAATGAGGACATTTCTGGAAACTCTCAAGATTCTGGAGGGACAGTATGGAGATTTATGTTTCCCATAGCCACCGACAAACCAGCTCTGTAAGTTCCTTTGTTTATAAAAGCTGCCACCTCCCAATCTAGAGTGTTGCATCTTATTCTTTAGTCTCTTCTTACTCTACCTGTATGACCACCAATTTATAAACTGAGAATAATCTTAAATTGAAATTTGAGTTTTAAGATCTGATGATGCATAATCCTTTTTGAAAGTATAGGCATTTGTCATTTCTATTGATTATTTTATTAGTGCCATTGGGAAGAGGACTAGTGTTTTGTGTTACTGATTAAATAATAACTTGAAGAATTCAAAATATGGGGCTATTTTAAAGTTCTTATCGATAAATCACAGTTAAAATCATATCATAATTAAAGTCAAAAGTAGATTAAAAGTAAATACCTGGGTCTCCAGCAAACCCAGTAACATGTTCATTCATAGAGGCTGACTGTGTAAAGGGAAATATTAGTAAAAGAATGAATATAAAGAGAAAACTAAAGATCTGCTTCTTTGACTTTTACTTAAAATTAGTATATTTAAGAACTTCCTCAGTTCATGGTTTATAAATAAATTTTTATTCAGTAGTATCATTCATTTTACATATGAATGATAAATATAAGTGAAAAAGTTAGTTCAATCTTATCTATAAAAGTGATAAAAGCAATGATTAGCTTGAGTCTGATCTTAAATTTGCTCACAGAAAACTTAAAAGGAAAAATACTCCTGTTTATAAAATTGAAGTATATTATGTATATTTTTGAAAGTTCTTGAAATAGAATTTGCAGAAGCTTGATTGAACAGGTGGTAAGAGATACTTTATATGAGTTTTAAAAACAATTGTTTACTTCTAGGAAAAATATTATTTTATATTTTGAGATCAGCAGTTTGTTACTACAAGGAATCAGATCAGATCAGATCAGTCGCTCAGTCGTGTCCAACTCTTTGCGACCCCATGAATCACATAACTCCAGGACTCCCTGTCCATCACCAACTCCTGGAGTTCACCCAGACTCACGTCCATCGAGTCAGTGATGCCATCCAGCCATCTCATCCTCTGTCGTCCCCTTCTCCTCCTGCCCCCAATCCCTCCCAGCATCAAGAGTTTTTTCCAATGAGTCAGCTCTTCGCATGAGGTGGCCAAAGTACTGGAGTTTCAGCTTTAGCATCATTCCTTCTAAAGAAATCCCAGGGTTGATCTCCTTCAGAATGGACTGGTTGGATCTCCTTGCAGTCCAAGGGACTCTCAAGAGTCTTCTCCAACACCAAAGTTCAAAAGCATCAATTCTTTGGCGCTCAGCCTTCTTCACAGTCCAACTCTCACATCCACACATGACCACAGGAAAAACCATAGCCTTGACTATACGAACCTTTGTTGGCAAAGTAATGTCTCTGCTTTTGAGTATGCTATCTAGGTTGGTCATAACTTTCCTTCCAAGTAGTAAGTGTCTTTTAATTTCATGGCTGCAGTCACCATCTGCAGTGATTTTGGAGCCCCCAAAAATAAAGTCTGCCACTGTTGCCACTGTTTCCCCATCTATTTCCCATGAAGTGGTGGGACCGGATGCCATGATCTTCGTTTTCTGAATGTTGAGCTTTAAGCCAACTTTTTCACTCTCCTCTTTCAATTTCATCAAGAGGCTTTTGAGTTCCTCTTCACTTTCTGCCATCAGGGTGGTGTCATCTGCATATCTGAGGTTATTGATATTTCTCCCGGCAATCTTGATTCCAGTTTGTGTTGCTTCCAGTCCAGTGTTTCTCATGATGTACTCTGCATATAAGTTAAATAAACAGGGTGACAATATACAGCCTTGACGAACTCCTTTTCCTATTTGGAACAAGTCTGTTGTTTCATGTCCAGTTCTAACTGTTGCTTCCTGACCTGTATACAAATTTCTCAAGAGGCAGATCAGGTGATCTGGTATTCCCATCTCTTTCAGAATTTTCCACAGTTTATTGTGATCCACACAGTCAAAGGCTTTGGCATAGTCAATAAAGCAGAAATAGATGTTTTTCTGGAACTCTCTTGCTTTTTCAATGATCCAGCAGATGTTGGCAATTTGATCTCTGGTTCCTCTGCCTTTTCTAAAAGCAGCTTGAACATCAGGAAGTTCACAGTTCACATATTGCTGAAGCCTGGCTTGGAGAATTTTGAGCATTACTTTACTAGCGTGTGAGATGAGTGCAATTGTGTGGTAGTTTGAGCATTCTTTGGCATTGCCTTTCTTTGGGATTGGAATGAAAACTGACCTTTTCCAGTCCTGTGGCCACTGCTGAGTTTTCCAAATTTGCTGGCATATTGAGTGCAGCACTTTCACAGCATCATCTTTCAGGATTTGGAATAGCTCAACTGGAATTCCATCACCTCCACTAGCTTTGTTCCTAGTGATACTTTCTAAGGCCCACTTGACTTCACATTCCAGGATGTCTGGCTCTAGGTGAGTGATCACACCATCGTGATTATCTGGGTCATGAAGATCTTTTTTGTACAGTTCTTCTGTGTATTCTTGCCATCTCTTCTTAATATCTTCTACTTCTGTTAGGTCCATACCATTTCTGTCTTTTATTGAGCTCATCTTTGAATGAAATGTTCCTTTGGTATCTCTGATTTTCTTGAAGAGATCCCTAGTTTTTCCCATTCTGTTGTTTTCCTCTATTTCTTTACAAGGAATACCGAGTGCTATGAGGATCCAGTTTGAGATGCTAAGAAAAATATCTAAAAAGCTTGAAGCATGTGTGTGTGTATGTGTGTGTGTGTGTGAAAGGAAGGACAGAGTAGAGAAGAGAGGATGGAGTTAGGCAGCAGCAACTTAAACTTTATTGGATTAACACATGTTAACTTAGTAGGCATTTTTCAGTCCTCTTTAAAAACATGCTGTTTATAATTTTCTACTTTTTACATTTCCTTTAAAAAGCACCCTTCTCGTGTTCTTTATTAAGATTTAGAAATGACAGTCACAGCAAACAGTCATAGTTTTGTCATATTTTGTTATATGGGTTCTGTGAAAAGTATTTTTAAGAGACACATAAAAAGAACATCCTGCTAAGTTCCATGAAACAGAAATAGTTGGCATCCGTGATGCCTGTGAAACAAAAGGAAACATGGTATGAATCACTTGGATACCAAGGGAACTGAGCCTCTTCAAAAGCAAGATAGAACAGCAAGAAACCAAGAAAAAGAGGGAAAGGATCTTATTTTTACATGTGAACAGATTCACTTTTGTATATAATCTAAAATGTTTTAGCATAAGTTAACCTCTAAAATATAGTATAATCATTACTGATAGATTTTATCTTTCCAGGTTGTTTTCCAGGAGCATTGAGCTGACTAGTTATGTTTATATCTGGGAGAACTACAGACTCATTAGTTTGCCTTGGGATTCTCCATGGACTTGGTATTTAACTTTCTTGGGAGTTGACTTTGGTTACTACTGGTTCCATCGTATGGCTCATGGTAAGTTCCAAACCAAGGCTTTATTGCTACTGAACTTACGTTGAACTGTGTTTGCCACTTAGTTGGTATTCAGTAAATATTTATTGAATGAATGACTAAATGAATAACTTATTTACAGTATCTAAAGATTAACAGTGAAAATTTACTTTGCGTTTTAAATGGAAACAATCTGAAGTCATTGTTGAAAAATGTGAAATTACTAGAGGTACATATTTCACACTTCTTGTATATAGTGTATTTTTGTTAAACCCTTTAGAAAGTCCTGGCTATTGGATCACTTCACATCCCAATTATCTAGGGTGATTCAGAAGAGCTTTGTAACAGCACGGAATCCTAGCTAACGTGCTGTCATGTAAGCCTGATTCAAGTTCTTGGCTGTGTTGCCATGTTACAAATGAAAATGCAACCAGCTAAGGCGCTAGCCATAATGCACTTGAGTGTGACCACAGCTTTGCACAATTTCTCATCTGGTATAAAACCTTCATATTGTACTGGTTCACTGAGTTTGCTTGTGTGGATTCTTGGCTGCACTTTCCAAAGAAATGTTTTGTTATGGAAAGGAAAATGGAGGAGCACGGAGCTGTCTAAATCTCTTACTGGAATAAGCTGGGGTTGAAGAATGATTGTAGAGGTAAGGTGAGCTAGTGGTCTGTAAGGAGGAAGGAGGCATGCAAAAGTATTTCTACAAGGAAATGGAGCCAAGTGCTAATTTGGGCAATCTACTGAGGAATTGAACTCAGGATTTCAGTGGGTAGTTGGGTTGAGTGGGTGGGGAGAAAGGAAGGAAGAGGAAGAAACCTGGAATAATAATACAGAATAGACGGGGGATGGAAAGCAGAGCCCCGGAGATCAGAGTGAATAACTGAGCTATGTGTGTGGGAGTATGTGTGACTAAATGTCCTTGCCAAGCAAGGATGAAGGAAATAGGAGTAGCACAGACAGCATCAGGCTAAAGGCAGCTAAACTTTACACACGGTGTTATTTTGTTAAGCACTTTAAATGTGACATTTAATGACACTGTAAAGAGTGTTAATTCAGTAAAACAATTTGGAGGGAACAGATAAACTAGAAAAAGTTGTTTGTTTTGTGTGTGATAACCTTTGCCTTTGAAAATAGTAGATCATCTCCTGACATCATTTCCTTGTATATAAATGAAAGAGGATACTCCCAAATTGAACATGATTAAGAATAAAATAGGGTCTACGCAGTAAACTTTGTATTTCATTTCAAAACAGTAGTTTTCTCCCTGAAGCAAACCCATTGGCAATTTCCCTCACTTTCTGTTGTAGCAAATGGGTAATGCAGAAAGCATTTACACTGTATTAGTTAATTTCAGGAACTTTCTAATATCACACTGTCCTGTACAGATGTGTTTGTTTGGAAAATCTGCAAATTCGCTTAATCTTTGAAAGTCCATTATAACAGAAAACAAAGAACCAACAAAATATAACCAAATATAAAATGTTTAGAAATATGTTGATTGTAAGTGCTCTCAGGGAAGAGCAATAAAATAAAATAATATGTTAAAAACATGGAATCAAAGTTGTTTAAAGTATGCTTCCCATTAGAAAATTTTGAATCAAATCCAGTAAAGGCAGCCATTAAAAAAATCTGAAACCTTCTGGAAAAACACTCACCACTTTCAGGCCATGAAGCTTAATCATAAGTTCAAAGACTTTTGACTTGTGATGGAAAGCTAGTTGGAAAAAAAAAAAAAAAAACTACGTAGTTAAATGTGTCGAATTTCAATGAAACAATCAATTTTTAAATTTTATGATAATGCAAAATATTAAAATAGGGTTTTAGAAATCGAAATCTGTAGACATACAGAGTGAGAAGATAAAGCCAGTAATATCAAATTTTTTTAGTCTATTGGATTACTGAGCAATTAATTGGTTAAATTTATTTCAACTGAAAAGTTGAACAGTTCTAAAGTCTTAATGTTGTCTTAAAATATTTTTTAAGACCCTGCTTTTTCTACTTAATGTGTTACTTTCCTTTCACTGTTTGCAATAAAATGACATAATAAAAGTATACTCCACATTTGCTGAATGTTAAATGCTATGACTTTTGAAGAAACAGTTTACTATATATTGAAAATTTTGTTTTTGCATGCATTTAAATCACTTCTTTATAAGCTACATTATTGCTAAGTGTTTGTTGTTATTGCTGGTTTACTAGTTTGTTTTGCATGCATGTAGAATTTTCTTCAATGGCACCCCACTCCAGTACTCTTGCCTGGAAATTCCCATGGACGGAGGAGCCTGGTGGACTGCAGTCCACGGGGTCGCTAAGAGTCGGGCACGACTGAGCGACTTCACTTTCACTTTTCACTTTCATGCATTGGAGAAGGGAATGGCAACCCACTCCACTGTTCTTGCCTGGAGAATCCCAGGGACAGGGGAGCCTGGTGGGCTGCCGTCTATGGGGTCGCACAGAGTCGAACATGACTGAAGCGACTTAGCAGCAGCAGCAGCAGCAGAATTTTCTTACATTAAAGAGAGAGTTTCCTTCCCTGGTAGCTCAGCTAGTAAAGAATCCACCTACAACGCAGGAGACCCTGATTTGATTCCTGGGTTGGGAAGATCCTCTGGAGAAGGGATAGGCTACCCACTACAGTATTCTTGGGCTCAGATTGTAAAGATAGTAATGAATCCACCTGAAATACAGGAGACCCCAGTTCAGTTCCTGAGTTGGGAAGATCCTCTGGAGAAGGGATAGGCTACCCACTCCAGTATTATTGGGCTTCCCAGGTGGCTCAGATGATAAAGAATCTGCCTGTAGTGGAACAGACCTGGGTTTGATCCCTGGGCTGGGAAAATCCCCTGGAGAAGGGACCAGGCTACCCACTGCAGTATTCTTGCCTATAGAATTCCATGGACCAGGGAGCCTGACAGGCTGCATTCCATGTGGTTGCAAAGAATTGGACAATGAGTGAGTGACTTTCACTTTTTGTATTTGTAGGAAAGTTTAAAAAACCTTGAATTCCATCTCTGTCTCTATGAAAAATGGCAGAGGATTATTTGAGGCTATATGTATTCTTTATATGTCATTCCCTTTTCCCCTGGAAAAAATGAGAAAGAAATTGATAACTTATCAATTTACACAGAAACAAGAGTTGTGCAATAATTATCCTACAGTGCTTTGACTACTTTAGAAAAATGGAATGATAACATTAAGTAGGTCTTAAAGTAACTTCTTACATGCTTAGTCTCCTTTACAGAAAGCTACATTATTTTTCTTTGTACTTCCTATTAGTTGTACTAAACATGTAATAAGAAAAAGAGTAAAGATTTTTAAGGGAACTTTTAAAATATAAATGATTATTTCTTGAGGGGCAGCCAGAATGAGCCTTCCAGGGTGCTGGTAATAGACTTGAGTGTGATAACAGACTTGTAGTTATATGAGTGTATATTCTTGTAAAAATTTATCAGTTTGTACATTTAAAGTTTATGTACTTTATCACTGGACTTCCCTGATAGCTCAGTTGGTAAAGCATCTGCCTGCAATGCAGGAGACCCTTGTTTGATTCGTGGGTTGGGAAGATCCCCTGGAAAAGGGAAACCTACGTACTTCAGTATTCTGGCCTGGAGAATTCCATGGACTGTATAGACAATAGACTTGTAGTTTTATTTGGGCTCCAAAATCACTGCAGATGGTGAGTGCAGCCATGAAATTAAAAGACGCTTACTCCTTGGAAGGAAAGTTATGACCAACCTAGATAGCATATTCAAAAGCAGAGACATTATTTTGCCAACAAAGGTTCGTATAGTCAAGACTATGGTTTTTCCTGTGGTCGTGTATGGATGTGAGAGTTGGACTGTGAAGAAGGCTGAGCACTGAAGAATTGATGCTTTTGAACTGTGGTGTTGGAGAAGACTCTTGAGAGTCCTTTGGACTGCAAGGAGATCCAACCAGTCCATTCTGAAGGAGATCAGCCCTGGGATTTCTTTGGAAGGGATGATGCTAAAGCTGAAACCCCAGTACTTTGGCCACCTCATGTGAAGAGTTGACTCATTGGAAAAGACTCTGATGCTGGGAGGGATTGGGGGCAGGAGGAGAAGGGGACGACAGAGGACGAGATGGCTGGATGGCATCACTGACTCAATGGACGTGAGTCTGAGTGGACTCTGGGAGTTGGTGATGGACAGGGAGGCCTGGCGTGCTGTGATTCATGGGGTCGCAAAGAGTCGGACACGACTGAGTGACTGAACTGATATACTTGTAAAAATGTATTAATTTGTACATTTAAAGATGTACTTTATCTACACCTCAATAAAATGTTAAGCTAGTAAATAATGCCACCAATGTACTTTCTGCTGAATAGTCAGAATGATACAATGAGTAAATAAATTTAAAAATAGGAATCAAGAAGTTATGTTTTGTGACAGTAAGCATAAACATATGACCTTACACAGATTTTACTGCATCAGTTTCTGTAACTAAAGATGGTGCAAGTATCAGCTTGCCAGTCATTCATTGTATTGCCTCTCTTCCCCACATTCTTCTTTGCTATTTCTTGTCTTATCAGAGGTAGACCTCAGGGATGCTCCTCTTTTGCGAGTGACTTGTTGTTAGGTTCTGCAATTCAAAGGTCTGGTAGGACACGGCCAAGGCAGGACAAGAGGGAGGGGCTTTGTTTCTGTTTTCTGAAGTGCCGTTTTCTATCAGCCCTTAATAGATGAATATGTGGGGAACCTCGTGGTGTTCATCTCGTGGTTAAGATGTAGCCTTTAGTGTCTGATGGACCCCTGTCCTCTAGGTGGCCAGTGGACTGGGTGTATCCCACACCCTCTGGGGTCTGCACCCTCTCGCAATCTCTTTGTTCCCAGTAGAGTCCCTATGGGAGCACAACCTGTACAGAGATGCAGACTCTTAGACTTGGTGTTGGTCATGGTAAAGGGCTCTTTGAAACTTGTAAGTAGTTGCCTCATTCAGTCTCCTTAAGATCTATGGGTAATATTTGTGTTCTACAGATTCTACTTCTGTGCTACTGACCTATACCTTGTTTAACTCTTTTAGTTAACTACCTTTTTACTAGTTAATAATTCAGTGCATTAACTTATTACAATGATTGTATGCTTTTTGTTTCCTGATTGGACCCTGACTGATGCAGTGAGCCTTCCCACATATTATATAGGGTTATAAATTAGAGTTCAGCTGGCTATAACCTTTACTATTTCCTTCTGAGGCATTGATCATACATTTAGACTGTAACACTTGAGCCCAGTTCTGAAAGACAAGACATTGAAATATAAAATTGTTATAAAGAGAAACCTATACAATTTCCTCAAATTCTAGTTCTTTTACTCAACAAGTAAGCTGCCTTTACTTTAAGTCAACAAGTAAACTCCTTAATTCATTTTCTATTTATTTATTCCTTTATCTAAACAAGGTGAGTGTTCACAATTTTTGTGTAATTAAACTTTTATTCCCACAAGTTTAGTGTCACTCAGCATTTGTATATGATTAATTAAGCTTTTCATTCCTAATTGAATTTTAAGGGGGTTAAATTTAGATAATTCTAATTTTCATTATTGTTTAAACAAAGCATAAGCAGATATATTGAACAGAATTTTTTTTTTTTTTTGGTTGGGAGATAGTGGCAGAAATGTAGTCTATATTGAAAAACCGGTTACTTAAGCATTCTTGTATTTCTTTTTTTTAGCAACCAGTATTTTTGTAAGTCTTTGCCACATATTATGCCTCACTTACAAAAATATGTGACTGTATTTTTATTGAATCACTGAGGTGAAGTCCTCTCTTTATTTGCCTTGTTTATTGCTAGTCCTCTTGCTTTTTCCCCGTGATTTCTCACCTTCTCTCAGCTCTTGGAGGAGTCATCCTTCAGAGTATGTATAAAGGAAGCCTTGGAATTCCCATCACCGTGCCTATGACCTCCAATTTCTCATCATTACTTTCTGATAAGGAGCCTGGAACCTATGCTAACCATTTCCTCTGAGCTTCCCTGGTGTCTCAGGCAATAAATAATCTGCCTGCAATGTGGAAGACCCAGGTTCAGTCCCTGGGTGGGGAAGATCCCCAGGAGAAGGGAATGGCAGCCCAGTCCAGTATTCTTGCCTGGAGAATTTCATGGACAGAGGAGCCTGGTGAGTTCCAAGGGATCGCAAAGAGTCTGACACGACTGGACAACTAACACTTTGACATTTTCATTTCCATGACAAGGGCTATCTTATGACTAATATTAAACATTTATCCGCAGGAGCACTTCCAATGTGTATGCACTGAAATATTATCGTTATTTCCCCAAGAGAGCACCATTTGAAGGAAATTTCCCCTGGAAATAACTTATTTTATCACTGACAGCTGCAGTCACCCTTAAAGCCACAGTCTAAATTTCCTTTGTTGTCTTTATATTCTGTACATAGATAATGTATGAAAAGCACACTTGATACAAAGAATCTAGCCATGATCAGAGGGTTGAAAGTAAAGATCCTTTCAAATAGAGAATTCATACACTTGCTAATAAAGGATAGAACTTTCAGAAATCTTAATTAGCCTATTTCTGAACACTGATAACTATAGATATATGTCTGGGAATAGTTGGAAGTACTTGAGGATGACTTTAGTAATATTTTACAGAATTAATAAAGCTCTGAAATGAGTATTCAAAATGAAACTGAAAGACAGAGATAAAGATTAATTTATCAGCATTATCTGACATGACTGACTCTATTTAAGACAGCTGCTGCTGCTACTAAGTTGCTGCAGTTGTGTCCGATTCTGTGCGACCCCATAGACGGCAGCCCATCAAGCTCCACCATCCCTGGGATTCTCCAGGCAAGAACACTGGAGCGGGTTGCCATTTCCTTCTCCGATGCATGAAAGTGAAAAGTGAAAGTGAAGTCGCTCAGTCGTGTCCGACTCTTAGGACCCCATGGACTGCAGCCCACCAGGCTCCTCCGTCCATGGGATTTTCCAGGCAAGAGTACTGGACTGGGCTGCCATTCCCTTCTCCTGGGGATCTTCCAGGAGATTTAAGACAGAGAATATGCTAATTTTCTTTTCCTGCTGAGCCTAGTACTCTTGCGTGTTAGCTAGCAGAGCAATGGATTTTGAGTGAAGTTTAGGTGTGTAACTCTGTATGTGCACCTATGTACTATCCACATGACCTTGAGATTAACCTCTCTGATATAGATTTTATTTCCTTCCTATATTCCCCAGACTGTACACTTCATACCCATGACTTATTGATTTGAAACTGTAAGTTTGTAGCTCGTAGTCTCCCTCACCTATTTCTTTGGCACCGATTCTTAAATTTCCAAATCTCTGAATGTGCTGATTAACCTTTCTCAAAGTACTTACATAAAAACCAAATGGAATCCTGTTAAAAATTCATATTCCTGAAATGATGATGCTAGTATCAGGATTAATAACTAAAATTCAAGTATTATTGAAAGCCATTGGAAGAGCATCAAATGTAGTGGTAGAAACACATAGATTCTAGAGCCAAAATAATGGAAGATTCAGTATTCTCCAGATATGAATTCTTTCCAACTTGTCCCATAGATTCTGTTAATCCCTAATAAAAATCTTGCAAGTTATTTTGTGGATATTGACAAATTAATTATAAAGTTTACCTGGAGAGGCAAAAAGACTTAACACAGAATGTTGAAGAAGAAAACAATAGCCAACAAAACATTGGAGGAAAAGAAGAAACTTGGAAGATTGATGCCACCCATCTTCAAGACTTATGAGCCTATGAAGGTACAGAGGTCAAGACTATATGGTATTGTCAAAAGACAGACAAATATAGATCAATGGAACAGATTAGAGACCCTCAAATAGATCGGCGTAATTGTGGTTGGCAAAAACGAGCAAAGGCAATTCACTTAAACCAAGAAGAGTCTTTTCAACAAATAGTGCTGAAACAACAGGACATTTACATGTGAGAAGTAAACCTAGACACAGACTTTACAACCCTTCACAAAAGTTAAGCAGAATCTTAAACGTAAAACAAAACTATAAAACTCTTTGAAGATAACATGGGAGTAAATGTGTAAGTAAGATTTTGGGTGTTGAGATAACCTTTTAGGTACAACATCAAAGGCATGATCCATTAAAAAATTGATAAACTGAACTTCATTAAAATTCAAAACTTTTGCTCTATGAGAGACAATGTCAAGAGGATGAGAAGACAAGCCAGATGGGGGAAAGTATTGGCAAAAGACACATCTGATAATAAACTGTTATCCAAAATGTACAAAAAACTATTACAGACTCTGTGGAGCTGGACTGCCTGGGTTCAGACTTTGGCTCTACAACTTACGGTGTAATATTGAGCAAGTTATGCCTCCTCTTATTTATCCTTATTTGTAAGATACAAATAACAATAGTGTAACCCACATAAGATCGTTGTGTGATATAAATGAATTATAGTTGAGAAACGCTAAGGGCAGAGACTGATACATAATAAGTAAACAACTAAATATAAACTCATGTTGTCTGGTCTCTCTTTTTATGTAATACGTTATATATAATATATTTTTTTTCAATTTTATTATGTCTTTATTTATAAATGTATCTTTGTCATTGTAAAAGCAACATAATCACACTAAAAGATGAAAACCAGAAGCTTTTAAGTTTAATTAGGTCCCATTTGTTTATTTTTGCTTTTATTTCCAATATTCTGGGAGGTGGGTCATAGAGGATCCTGCTGTGATGTATGTCAGAGAGTGTTTTGCCTATGTTTTCCTCTAGGAGTTTTATAGTTTCTGTCCTTACATTTAGATCTTTAATCCATTTTGAGTTTATTTTTATGTATGGTGTTAGAAAGTGTTCTAGTTTCATTCTTTTTTTTTCAATTTTATTTTATTTTTATTTATTTATTTTTTTTTTCCTCCAATTTTATTTTATTTTTAAACTTTACATAATTGTATTAGTTTTGCCAAATATCAAAATGAATCCGCCACAGGTATACATGTGTTCCCCATCCCGAACCCTCCTCCCTCCTCCCTCCCCATACCATCCCAGTGCACCAGCCCCAAGCATCCAGCATCATGCATCGAACCTGGACTGGCAACTCGTTTCCCACATGATACTTTACATGTTTCATTGCCATTCTCCCAAATCTTCCCACCCTCTCCCTCTCCCACAGAGTCCATAAGACTGTTCTATACATCAGTGTCTCTTTTGCTGTCTCGTACACCGGGTTATTGTTACCATCTTTCTAAATTCCATATATATGCGTTAGTATACTGTATTTATGGTTTTCCTTCTGGCTTACTTCACTCTGTATAATAGGCTCCAGTTTCATCCACCTCATTAGAACTAATTCAAATGTATTCTTTTTAATGGCTGAGTAATACTCCATTGTGTATATGTACCACAGCTTTCTTATCCATTCATCTGCTGATGGACATCTAGGTTGCTTCCATGTCTTGGCTATTATAAACAGTGCTGCGATGAACATTGGGGTACACGTGTCTCTTTCCCTTCGGGTTTCCTCAGTGTGTATGCCCAGCAGTGGGATTGCTGGATCATAAGGCAGTTCTATTTCCAGTTTTTTAAGGAATCTCCACACTGTTCTCCATAGTGGCTGTACTAGTTTGCATTCCCACCAACAGTGTAAGAGGGTTCCCTTTTCTCCACACCCTCTCCAGCATTTATTATTTGTAGACTTTTGGATCGCAGCCATTCTGACTGGTGTGAAATGGTACCTCATAGTGGTTTTGATTTGCATTTCTCTGATAATGAGTGATGTTGAGCATCTTTTCATGTGTTTGTTGGCCATCTGTATGTCTTTTTTGGAGAAATGTCTATTTAGTTCTTTGGCCCATTTTTTGATTGGGTTGTTTATTTTTCTGGAGTTGAGCTGTAGGAGTTGCTTGTATATTTTTGAGATTAGTTGTTTGTCGGTTGCTTCATTTGCTATTATTTTCTCCCATTCTGAAGGCTGTCTTTTCACCTTGCTAATAGTTTCCTTTGATGTGCAGAAGCTTTTAAGGTTAATTAGGTCCCATTTGTTTATTTTTGCTTTTGTTTCCAATATTCTGGGAGGTGGGTCATAGAGGATCCTGCTGTGATGTATGTCAGAGAGTGTTTTGCCTATGTTCTCCTCTAGGAGTTTTATAGTTTCTGGTCTTACATTTAGATCTTTAATCCATTTTGAGTTTATTTTTGTGTATGGTGTTAGAAAGTGGTCCAGTTTCATTCTTTTTCAAGTGGTTGACCAGATTTCCCAGCACCACTTGTTAAAGAGATTGTCTTTAATCCATTGTATATTCTTGCCTCCTTTGTCGAAGATAAGGTGTCCATATGTGCGAGGATTTATCTCTGGGCTTTCTATTTTATTTTTAAACTTTACATAATTGTATTAGTTTTGCCAAATATCAAAATGAATCTGCCGCAAGTAAACTGTCATGTTTCCCTTAAATGACAGTTAATACATAGTCATTGTTAAAATATTTATCTTTTTTCACAACACGTAGTGAAGCTTACTTATTGTATACAGAGTCATTTTTTCTTATTGTTATATGGAGTTAATAATAATACTTCATGAAGGCTCTTGTAAAGATGCACTATATATTTGTAGGGTATATGTACAAAATGTATTATATAACATACACTGCATGTATGCATGCTAAGTCGCTTCAGTGGTGTCTAACTCTTTGCCACCCTGTGGGCTGTGCCCTGCCAGGCTCCTCTGTCTGTGGGATTCTTCAGGCAAGAATACTGGAGGGGGTCACCATGTCCTCCTCCAGGGGATCTTCCCAAACTAGGGATCAAACCCCAGTCTCTTAGGTCTCCTGCACTGGCAGGCAGGTTCTTTACCAATAGCGCCACCTGGAAGCCCATAACACAACTAGAGAATTCTAGTTGTATCAGGTCATGTGGATTTTGATTTATCAATGTTAAAAAAATTGCCTCTGTATTTAATAATATGTATATATTAGAAAACGAACATTTCAGGCCTCACCCCTAGGTCAGATATATAGACAATAGGGAACACTGCAAGACAGTGTTGTAGGTTTCCAGTGATAAAGATATGATATTAACAATCTTTCCCTAAATGATTGGTGTCAACTATAATAATAAAATTAGTGTCCTTTTATTTTAAAATTGTTTTTTTCCTGAAGTTAATATTAGGTAATTTGAAATTTTTTTGATAGATCAAATTTATCCATATTCCCTTTTACTTTAAACATCACTGTTTTTACCTTGCTCTTTTGGAAGAAACAAAATCTACTAGAATTTGTATTTATTACTTAGATTTTAAAGTTGCTTCTGTTGCCTTCTCAGCTTAATTAAATTTTAATTTATTAAAAGATTTTTCCAGCTTAGAGACTGAAATCTCTTTTTCCAGGACCTAGAAAATGACTTGAAAAAAAAAATCTCTAAAACAGACATGTTCTTTCTTCTCTTACACAAATAGGTAATTTGACTTTGTCCTTTTTCTTACAGTTTAATGGCTTGTATTTCTTAGGATGCCTTCTTAAATGTAACTTTGTATTATAGGCATTTCAAAAGTATGTGTATAAATTTTTTTCCTCTCCAAATTCACACACTTATGTAGCTTATGATGCATCACTTTTTAAAACAAATGTTTATTGCGGCTCTGTGCCTTGGAGCTATTTGAAGCATTGAAGGGTACCCGTCCTCTCACATTAAGTGCTTATACCATGAGTTAAATAAATAGTACAGGCAAGCCCCAGAAAAATGCACCAGATGTACAGGTGGTAGTCAAATCAACAAAAAATGTATCTCATTTCATTGTATCAGATTTATTTAGCAGTGCTCTCTTTTTCTTTAGAAATTTTGAAATATAGTGAGAAAATAAGTCATTATGCAGAATTTTAAAGCCTCCACCATAATAATAATATTGCTTAGGAAATAAACTAACTCAGAGTTAAAGAACAGAGTAAACTACAAATAAAGCATAAAACGTAGAAAATAAAATGAGTTTGAGTAGAAGATATTTAATGCAGGCAGTATGTATAAATCATGTTTATAACAATAATTTATAGTTTAAAAATTTACTAAAAAGAAGCAATGAAAGCAATAATATAAGAATAAAACTGGATAATGTTGTATAGGCACCTGAAGCTATCATCATGTGCTCAGTGACTAAGTTGTGTCTGACTCTTTGCAACCCCATGGACTGTAGCCTGCCAGGCTCCTCTGTCCATGGGATTTTTGAGGCAAGGGTACTGGAGTGGGTTGCCATGCTCTCCTCCAGGGGATCTTCCTGATCTGGGGATCGAACCTGCATCTCCTGCTTCTCCTGAATTGGCAGGTGGATTCTTTACCATTGAGCCACCATGGAAGCCCAAGTTATCATCATAGCTTATTTTTTTTGACTACATAAAGATCAGTGGGAAACTGGAATATGAACAGGGATAGACATAATTAATAATGTCAAGAAAAGAAGTTGATTAATATTTTATGAAAATGGAGATGGATATGACTATTGCATTGTAAAGAAATATGTAACCACAGCATAACGTGAGTTACTTGGAATGAGAATGCATACTTCTTTAGATCTTAACTACTCACCATCTTTTAGTGACTCTATATGGATAGTTTGGCATATACACAGATCAATAACTTCAACAGGGAGAACTAAAAGGTATCACTCTGTGTTGTTTTACCAAAAGTTTGTGAGTAAAGGGTAAGCACTGAACTTCACTAAAATTTAAATACAATTAGGATGTTCTGCAGGTGACAAGAAGTCTTGTCATTTTCAAATGCTGTGGGACTCCAGAGTCTGAATCTTCTGCACTTGAATTAGGTATAGTAAACAAAAATATCAGTGAATATATTGAATATATGAAGGCCAAGTAAGTATCAGAACATCTCATCCTGTTAGGTATTGAAAACCTGTCACCTTATAATATAATACTAATACCGTGTGAAATTTACTGAGTTCTTTTTCATTGTTTCCATTGCTTCATATATGTTTTCATATTTAATTAGAACAACTAGGTGATGAGTTCTATCATCGTACTTTATGAAAGAGGAAACTAAAACCAATATTATTTAAGTAACTTGCCCTACTCTCAGTGTTGACATGCCACAGCATGGATATTTTGACTGAAGTCATTGATTAGAGTCTCTTAGGTTTGTCATTACCCTAAGATCTTAATACAATTATTTTTTAAATTTATTTTTAATTGGAGGATAACTGCTTTTCAGTGTTGTGTTGGTTTCTGCCATACAGCAATGTGAATTGGTCAAAATATGCATATGTCCCCTCCCTCTTGAACCTCCACCCCCCCAACCTCGTCCCACCCTTCGAGGTTGTCACAGAGCTCCAGCTTGAGCTCCCTGTGCCTATTCAGCAGCTTCCCACTGGCTATCTTTTTAAAATTAATTTTAATTAATAAGACATGTACTAATATCATCATTTGTCCAATCTACTTTGTTGTTGGTGTGTTTAAAATCCTCAGTTACATTGGTAGGAAAGAAAATGTAGTAACTTGGTTATTGACGTGTCAAAAAATTTATAGAAAATGAGACTTAACCTCCAACAGAATACCGCAGGGCTCACTATCTTTCTGTCCTTATGCAATTAGTATTACACTCATTGTGTTGTCCCGTCAGGCCTTGAGCACATTGTTAGCTGACTGATTGTGCTGGCATGCTTTTTGTGGGTTCATGTTAGAATCGCCTTAAAGGCTTTAAAAAACATATTGATACCTAGCCTAGAAACGAAACCACTTAAATTAGAATCTCTGCGGGAGCGCCTTGGGCTTAGTTGTGTTTGTTGTCTTGTAAAATGGTCCACATTCTAGATATATCTATTTTCTTTCAGTGTTTCTTTCAGTTCTTTCTTTACCATCTGTCCTGAGTAATCTGATGGATGTTAGCTCTGGACTCTAGATTGATTAGAGCCAGGGTCAATATTTGTGGTAAGAATAGTTCATAAATGACATTAGGTACTTCAGATCAGATGCCTGTAAAACAAGTTGCCACAGATCATTAGGTAAGATTGTGAAAGATTATGATTGCTTTAGTCAAAACACGTAAAGTTACACATTTTCCTTTGTAGTTAGTAAGAAATCAATACATAAATGCATATCTGTAATTTTTTCATATAGCTGTGTGTGAAATAAACTTATGACAAATTTCTAGAAAAATTGTTGCATAGCCACTTTGATTCAGTCAGCTGAGGAAAAACAGATTTTCCTATTGACCTTTGAGAATTTAATCAGTTTTCAAAAATTAGCATTGTTTTAAAAGCAATTAGCAGTTAGTCTATACTTTGGCACATCAGTTCACTTCAGTCACTCAGTCCTGTCTGACTCTTTGTGACCCCATGGACTGCAACAGGCCAGGTTTCCCTGTCCATCACCAACTTCAGGAGCTTGCTCAAACTCATGTCCATCAAGTCAGTGATGCCATCCAACCTCTGTCACCCCCTTTTATTCCTGACTTCAATCTTTCCCAGCATCAGAGTCTTTTCCAATGAGTCAGTTCTTCACATCAGGTGGCCAAATTATTGAATCTTCAGCTTCAGCATCAGTCCTTCTGATGAATCTTCAGGACTGATTTCCTTTAGGGTTGACTTGTTTGATCTCTTTATAGTCCAAGGGACTCTCAAGAATCTTCTCTAACACCATAGTTCAAAAGCATCAATTCTTTGGCGCTGAGCTTTCTTTATGGTCCAACTCTGACATCTATATGACTACTGGAAAAACTATAGCTTTGACACAATGGATCTGTCCTGTTCCCAATAAACCTGTCATATAATGATTTCAGCTTCCACTTTTAAAAATTGTTTGGGTCAGTTATCATTATGAGGGTTTTATTTTGAGGGTTTTATGATGACTTTTAAAAAAAAATCTATTACTTCTCCTACAATTTAGTCTACATTTGTCTGTCTCTATTAGTGGACAGATGTAGAACATATATATATATATATATATAAATATATATATATACACACACACATATATATATGTACACATGCATGCTGTGATGTTCTGTCACCCATGTAGACAGTCAGTGTCTGTTCTTTCAGATAAAGGCTTTGTTCTTTTACTGTATGGAAGCAAATGGAGCATATGCCTTCATCCTCTTATATTCCTTTCTCCAGAGCCAGATAAGAATTCAGATTGCTTGTTTTTATACTTACTGATATCCCGGGGAAAAAGGTAAAGGAGAGTTTATAAAACCTGGACAGAAAAAGGATATAACTCTTTCAGTTGTCCCAAGGGCTGAATCTCGGCTGAAATAACTGACAGTTTTTGGACATACAGAAGGAAATGATGAGTTAGGCTAAATGTCCAGATGTGTGTTCAACAGACGTATAAGGTTACGTCTTAAAAGACAAGAAATGCAATACCTGTATTTTTAGAGAGGAAGTTATAAATAGTAAATACATAGCTTCTGTTAACTGTAGTCCAACCCTTAAAGACCTTAAAGTAACAAATACTTTTTTTCATCTCTACAGTATTTAGCAGTGCTTTAAAAAGTCCTTATGTAAGTAAAACCAGATCAAAAAAGATCATACTGCTGCTGCTGCTGCTAAGTCGCTTCAGTCGTGTCCAACTCTTCGCGACCCCATGTACTGCAGCGCACCAGGCTCCTCAGTCCATGGGATTTTCCAGGCAAGAGTACTGGAGTGGGTTGCCATTGCTGGATTGAATTAAATGAGGAATTAAAATATGATCATTCTTGTCTTATTATCTTTAATATGTGGTTGTACATTTTTGATGAATTTATTTTTACTGTAAAATAAAAGTAGGGGGATTCCTTCTTGGTCAGTTGTAAAGAACCCGCCTGCCAATGCTATTGATGTGGGTTTGATCCCTGGGGCTAGAAGATCTGCTGGAGAAGGAATGGCAACCCATTCCAGTATTCTTGCCTGGGAAATCCCATGGATAGAGGACCCTGCAGTCCACGGTGTCACAAAAGAGTTGGACACAACTTAGTGACTAAACAACAACCAAAATTAAAGTAGACTCCTTTTTTATTCTTTCCTCATCTATACCTACAGATTTCTTACGCTTCTTTCTTCAGTTCAGTTCAGTTCAGTCGCTCAGTCATGTCCGGCTTACTGTCACAAAACATAACTTCTTGATTCCTATTTTTAAATTTATTTACTCATTGTATCATTCTGACTATTCAGCAGAAAGTACATTGGTGGCATTATTTACTAGCTTAACATTTTATTGAGGTGTAGATAAAGTACATCTTTAAATGTACAAATTAATACATTTTTACAAGTATATCAGTTCAGTCACTCAGTCGTGTCCGACTCTTTGCGACCCCATGAATCACAGCACGCCAGGCCTCCCTGTCCATCACCAACTCCCAGAGTTCACTCAGACTCACGTCCATTGAGTCAGTGATGCCATCCAGCCATCTCATCCTCTCTCGTCCCCTTCTCCTCCTGCCCCCAATCCCTCCCAGCATCAGAGTCTTTTCCAATGAGTCAGCTCTTCGCATGAGGTGGCCAAAGTACTGGAGTTTCAGCTTTAGCATCATCCCTTCCAAAGAAATCCCAGGGTTGATCTCCTTCAGAATGTACTGGTTGGATCTCCTTGCAGTCCAAGGGACTCTCAAGAGTCTTCTCCAACACCACAGTTCAAAAGCATCGATTCTTCGGCACTCAGCCTTCTTCAGAGTCCAACTCTCACATCCATGCATGACCACAGGAAAAACTATAGCCTTGACTAGACGAACCTTTATTGGCAAAGTAATGTCTCTGCTTTTGAATATGCTATCTAGGTTGGACACAACTTTCCTTCCAAGGAGTAAGCGTCTTTTAATTTCATGGCTGCAGTCACCATCTGCAGTGATTTTGGAGCCCAGAAAAATAAAGTCTGACACTGTTTCCACTGTTTCCCCATCTATTTCCCATGAAGTGATGGGACCGGATGCTATGATATTTGTTTTCTGAATGTTGAGCTTTAAGCCAACTTTTTACTCCTCTTTCACTTTCTTCAAGAGGCTTTTTAGTTCCTCTTCACTTTCTGCCATAAGGGTGGGGTCATCTGCATATCTGAGGTTATTGATATTTCTCCCAGCAATCTTGATTCCAGCTTGTGTTTCTTCCAGTCCAGCGTTTCTCATGATGTACTCTGCATAGAAGTTAAATAAGCAGGATGACAATATACAGCCTTGACATACTCCTTTTCCTATTTGGAACCAGTCTGTTGTTCCATGTCCAGTTCTTAGACAATACTAAATATCTTCACAAACACCTGCCAAAATGTTCTGAGTTACTTCAGGCTAGGGCAAACTGTTAAAGACAACAAAATTACTCTATTGCGTCTAAATCCTACAGATAATGTCATTCTTTAGTGGTATATTTCTTAATTCTCCTATGAACTTGTATGAATAATATCTTAAAATATATGGTATAAAAAATGAAGTATTTTCTACATGAGAAAGCTATTGTTCACATGTTCGATAGGGGCTTCCCAGGTGGCTCAGTGGTAAAGAATTGGCCTGCCAATGCAGCACACATAAGAGATGCGGGTTCAGTCTCTGGGTTGGAAAGAGATCTGCTGGAAGGAGGAAATGGCAACCCATTCCAGTATTCTTGCCTGGAGAAATCCATGGACAGAGGAGCCTGGCAGGCTACATTCCATGGAGTTGCAAAGAAGCAGACACGACTGAGCATGCACACATTAGGGTAGGTACTGCCCTCATTCAAATATTCATTTATACACAACAAAATATTATTTTTGCTCTATATGGTTACTGTGCATCACGTGCTTCTTAGAAGCCAAACAGACATCCATGGGAATGACAACAAAACACATCTGAATTCGAAATTTTAAAGGGCTCTGGGATTTGAAGCTGACACATCTTTGGCTGAGCTCCAACCCACACCTAGGGAGAAGAAAGAAGCAATTTGGGTTCCGCGTGTCCCGAAATTGCGTGTAGTTTTGGAGAGAACAACGACGTCCAAAGTAAAACTTTGATAACTTGATTTAGATAGTAGGAAGGTGATTGGAAATGAAATAGACAACTTTCAATAAAGTGAAATGTGTCAGTGAAAATTCACTAGAGACTTGGACTAAGGTGAAACCTTGTAGTCGTCTCAGACCATAAGCAGACAGATAGTGACTCCTCACATCAGAAAAGAAGTTTAAAAAGTCGTAGGACTTCCTTTTCATCCTTTGTAAATGCATCCAAGGGAGGAGCTACTTTCTCTGAGGTTTAACCTCCTCCTGTTATGGACAGCTGGAGGGAGGAAGAAGAGAGGGGGAAACTACAGAAAGAGGAATCAAACTCTGGAGAAGGTGTTCCAGCATCACAGAGTGCCTTCCCTCTCCCAAAACAGCCTCCCAAACCAAGGGAGATTTCACCTCCCCACTTCCCCTACTTGTGTTTGAGTGCAGAGGTGAGAGCAGGGAGTGAGCAAGCTGCCCAAATGTGGACCTGTCTCTGGGAAAGCATCCAGACCTTAATCAATACCTCTAAACACTATAAGGGAGCGATGTTGGATGGAAGGGTTAATTTAGTTATTCTCATGAAATATACCAATGAAACTGTTTCTTTTCTTTTCCTCAATGACATTAAGTAACAATGCAATGACAGTTCTTTTATCAAGATGTAAAAGCATTTTCATATGCTTGTACGTTTCATATGCATTTACATGTCATATGTTTTTCATCCTTAAATGAATGTCTCTTTTAAGACTTTCTTTAATGTGCTTTCTTAGTTTTCAAGTGCCCTTCATTTTTATACAGTTTAATGCAGAGGATAAGAGGAGAGGTTATTTATGTATTTATTTTTTAATTGAAGTATAATTGATTTACAATGTTGTGTTAGATTCTGGTATACAGTAAAGTGATTCAGTTATACATATGTATGCGTTTATAGCTATATTCGTTTTCAGATTCTTTCCTATTATAGTTTTGTATAAGATATTGAATATAGTTCCCTGTGGTATACCGTAGGACCTTGTTTATCTTTCTTATATGTGGTAGTTTATATCTGCTAATCCCAGTAGTCATGTATGGATGTGAGAGTTGGACTGTGAAGAAAGCTGAGCGCCGAAGAATTGATGCTTTTGAACTGTGGTGTTGGAGAAGACTCTTGAGAGTCCCTTGGACTGCAAGGAGATCCAACCAGTCCATTCTGAAGGAGATCAGCCCTGGGATTTCTTTGGAAGGAATGATGCTAAAGGTGAAACTCCAGTACTTTGGCCACCTCATGCAAAGAGCTGACTCATTGGAAAAGACTCTGATGCTGGGAGGGATTGGGGGCAGGAGGAGAAGGGGCCGACAGAGGATGAGATGGCTGGATGGCATCACTGACTCGATGGACTTGAGTCTGGGTGAACTCTGGGAGTTGGTGATGGACAGGGAGGCCTGGCGTGCTGCGATTCATGGGGTCGCAGAGTCGGACACGACTGAGCGACTGACCTGAACTGAATCCCAAGCTCCTAATTTATCCCTTCACCTTCCTTTCCCCTTTGGTAATCATCATTTGTTTTCTACATCTGTGAGTCTGTTTTGTAAATAAGTTCATTTGTGTCATTTTTTAGATTTCTATTTTTTCACGTGAAGAGACTTTTTAAATCAGATTGACATGATTTCAAATCCTAACTCCATCATCTGTTAATTACTATGAGCTGGTACACATTACTCAATTTTTCTGAGTCTATTGTTTGTAAAATAGGCATTAATATTATGTACCTCTCAAAGTGCTTTGAGGCTAAATGAAATACTTCTGTGTCTGATGACTGGCACACACAGTACATGTGTGTGCACCACGGTGTATGTGTGTGTATATATATGTGTATATACACACTAAGTATGTGATCATTATTCCAGGAATTCCAGAATTCCAGGTTGTAAGAGAGTGTGCTAATTGATTGTTTTGCTTTGTCTCACTCATAGCATACAGTCTCAGAATCTTTCTTAGCAGAGTGCTCTAAACAACTAGTTCTAAGGATGAAACTTACGTTCCATCGCTTTATGGTAAAGGAATATGAGATGGTCAGAGCAGGGATCTTGTCTTACTCGTTTTAAAAATTTCAACATCAAATACATACAAATGCTTTCTGAATTAATATTCTAGATGAGTACCATTCTTACTGTGCATTTACACTTTATCTTTTTTTAAAAAGTTAAAATAATACCTTCCCTTATATCTTTGAGTCTTGAATTGTTTGGCTTAGGAGATTATTTACACCAAATAATACACACATTTTAAAAATAATTTAAAGGAATGTGATCTTCATGATAATGAAAAAAATGAATATATTTTTACTTCTGATCCTCTAGTCACGAGAAACAGAGTTAGTAGATTTAGTGAGCCAGAAATTCATGAGTTCCATTTTGGACATGTTGAAGTTCAGGTATTGGACATGTTGACTTTCAAATGGAAATGCCAAGGAGGATGTTTTATATAAGACTAATGTTCAGGGAACATGTCTAGGCTGGAAATATATATATATATGTTCTTCAATTATACCTGTGTGTATTATATATATTTATGTGTACACACACACACACACACACACACACACACACACACACACAGGTCATGATGAACTGTATCAAGTACTGCTGAGAGATTTCTGATTTAGGAAAAGTAGGGCAGTTTGCTGGGACTGACTTCCTCTCTGAGGACAACTGAAACTGCTGGATGAAGTATAAAAACTGTCTTAACAGATTCAGAGACATGTCCAAGTAGTAAGGAATCACCAGGTCACATATTGAAGATAGCGAGGACACCGAAATTAAGGTAGCACTCCAGGGACTTCCCTGGCAGTTCAGTGGTTAAGAATCTGCCTTCCAGCCTAGGGAACACAAGTTTGATCCCTGACCAGGGAACTAAGATCCCACTTGCCACCAGACAACAAAGCCCATACACCTCAACCACTGGGCCCATGATCTCTAGAGCCCGTGCTCCACAATGAAAGATCCAGCATGCTATAAGGAAGATCCTGCCTGCTGCAATCAAGACCCTGGTGCAGCCAAATACATAAATAAATACTTAAGAAGCTCTCCAATCTACTTTTATTGTGTGGGCTTCTGGTAGTTTTCTTTCCCAGAAAACAACTGTTAAAATGAGTGATGATGTTTGTTGTCTTTGGGGGCAAGGGGAGAGAGGCTCCAGAGGTGGGGACTCTATCAGTTAAGCTGAGACCTCAAAAGCTAAGAAGTGAACAGACATAAACCCACTCCTTCACTTACACTCCCACTAGAAGGTGGGGGAAATTGTCTTGTTGCTGGGAAAAGAGGAAATAAAGAAAGATAAAAACAAAACTGGTTCCTGAGAGTTTGTAAATCAAACACCAGTCCAAATGTAATTATAGTAAAAATGTACACTGCCAGACTTATGCAAGACGTTTCAGGCCCTTAAAGTGGTCCTCCAGGTACCTGACAACAAAAGCAAAAAGCAAACTCCTCGGAAAAAATAGTGATGCTTACTTAGGCCTCAATTATTTTTTCAGCCTTTCAACAGCAATGACTGGCACATATCACAGAAACTCAGGCACACAAGGAAACAAGCAATTGTATTTGACAACCAGCAAAAACAGACAAATGAAACTCATTTGCAGAGATTTGAGATACCAATTGTATCAGATGCTGTTTCTAGCAAATACATTTGTGTTTAAAGAGATTTTTAAAAATCTTGCAAATAGATATATTAGGAAAACAATTTTAAATGGGATTGCAAACTTGAAAAAATAAATAGAATTTGTAAAAATGAAGAGTAAAATTTGAAATTAAATACTGTGTATTCAGGGTTAATGGAGAAGGCAATGGCACCCCACTCCAGCACTCTTGCCTGGAAAATCCCATGGATGGAGGAGCCTGGTGGGCTGCAGTCCATGGGGTCGAGAAGAGTCAGACACGACTGAGCGACTTCCCTTTCACTTTTCACTTTCCTGCATTGGAGAAGGAAATGGCAACCCACTCCAGTGTTCTTGCCTGGAGAATCCCAGGGACGGGAGAGCCTGTGGGCTGCTGTCTATGAGGCCGCACAGAGTCGGACATGACTGAAGCGACTTAGCAGCAGCAGCAACTCAGGTTTAATAATAGATGTATAAAGCAGAAGAGAATATTTTTCTATAGTAAATCAAAAGAAACTACAACGCATGTAGCCTAGAGAAAAAAAAGGAGGGGAGGCAAAAACTGGAAGAAAGTGTATAAAAAAGAACAGAATGATGTCTCGTATGCTGAAGTGGACTGTTTCTCTAGAACTTCATAGATCGTGGAGCTAATCCTAGCATTACTCTAAAAATTGAGAATAAATGACAATGTTATTGAAATGGAGAAAGCCTTAGAAAATATTGTCTGAGGACAGTGTCTTATAAAAGAGTGACCTCAAATAATCGATCTTATTAAAGGTGTAGACAGGACTCTCATTTACATATTCCTCAGTTGAAAAAGAAATATCAAACTTCATTGTATGTGAATTATTATTTTTTAAAAAATATATATTTATTTATTCTGGGCTATGTTGGGTCTCAGTTGTGGCGCGACAGGCTTCTCTAGTTGTGCTGTGGGGGCTTAGTTGTGGAGCTCAGTACCCCCACCAGGGATTGACCTGTGTTCACTGCATTGGAAGGCAGATTCTTAACCTCTGGGTCACCAGCGAAGTCCCGATCGTGGGTGAATTATATTGAGATAAATCAATGTTATCTGCTGAAGTTATTTTTAAAACCAGTACAAGAGATTGTTGTTGTTTAGTCACTAAATTATGTCTGACTTTTTGTGACCCCATGGACTCCATCATGCCAGGTTTTTCTGTCCTTCACCATCTCCCAGAGTCTGCTCAAATACAAGAGATTAATAATTTCAAAAATCAAATGTTATGTGATTCTGAGTGTACAACATTTAGATGAAATGATGGATACTGCACCGAATGAGTTCTATGTAGCTTATTTAAATTATTTTGTTCATTTTCTCAATCAGTAATTAACTCTTTGTCCTTAAGTAAACTACTTACTGTTTCAAAACCTCCCTCCCCTTAACAAAAAATTAGAAATAATAAAGCTCTCACCTTTTGATGAGATTGCTATGAGACTTATTTGAGGTGATGTGTGTTAGATTGCTAAGGGCTCCCCAATTCTAAGTAGTGGTCACGAGCAGAACTTCTGTAGCTCCCATAGAAACAAGATTGCTCAGTCAATTTTTAGCATGATTGATTGTTTCTTTATGTTATTCATCCCTATTCCTTAAGAGAAGCTGAGTTATCTAGAAGGTGTTTCCTACATCTAATTGCATTTACCTGAATGGAATGTATTAAGATATATCACTGTTTTAAATTTTCATACATTATTATTTATGTGACATGAAAAACAGAAATGTGCCAAAAATATGGCTACATTTCATTTGTTCTCTTATTATAAAAACATGCTTTTCCACACTCGGTCAAGGTTAGCATGGGTGAGGAGTGAAGAGGAAAATAATCTGTTGTTGAGTTTGGTGTGCACAGCTGTGTCTCGTGTTGGCGATCTTGTTTGTGGGCTTTCCCTGGCGTTCGTGTCTCTTCACTTGTGGAGCCTGTTGAGTTCAGTCTTGTTGTCATGTTCTTTATCTCTTCATCCGTATTTAGTTCCCAACATATGTTTATCACTCATTTCCTAGTGGGGTATATAAGCAAGAAAAAAGAGGATTTTTATTGCATGGAGCAGCTGCCCCAAACAAATGCATTTCAATAGTTCCACTGTTTATAAAAATAAACAAATAAATAAACCACTATAGTCTTTAATCTTCCCAAGCAAAGAGGAGGTTGCTCTACAGATGGCAACCTGCATCTTTGATTCATTACAGCTGATTGTAAATTAGTGCTTTTACTACTTCCTGGACAATGCAGGGATCACAGAATCCTTCCATTAATCCTTCTCCTATCTTTGGTTCAATTTTTGTCAGGTATATTAATTTTTATGTATTTCAACTCCACAGAACATCTATTGTCTCACACAGTGAGTATTCATTTAGATTTACTCACTTATTTGGCTTTTCCAAGGACTTTATTTCCTTCCTGTATTAGTGTGTGTACTCATCTGAATAATTTTTCTTCCTGCAAACCCCTTTTATAGTGCTAGTTTTATATAACACCGGGGCTTCACAGTGGCTCAGACAGTAAATAATCTGCGTGCAGTGTGGAAACCTGGGTTCCATCCTTGGGTTGGGAACATCCCCTGGAGAAGGGAATGGCAACCCACTCCAGTATTCTTGCCTGGGGAATTCCATGGACAGAGGAGCCTGGCAGGTTATATAGTCCATGGGGTTGCAAAGAGTTGGACACGCCTGAGTCACTTTCACTTGCTCACTTTTACATAACACAGATCTCTAGGTAATGACTGCTCCTAACTTCTGTTTGTTGGAAAGAGTCTTTATTTCATTTCCATTTTAATTTTTACTATGGTGAATTTTTAACGCAGACAAAAATAGTCACCTAGGATCCATCATCCACTCAACAGCCGTCACCCCATGACTGATCCTTCTGCTTTCACGTCCACATCCGTCCAAATGAGGATGGAGCAAGACTCGAACACTGCATTTGTGCATTTATTTGACCTGTTGATTTAGTTTACTATCTGGAGAATAAGCCATTTTCCCTTCTTTTATATATTTACCCGATGAACATCATGTATACAAATGGTTAAAAAAGAATTGCTTCATGTCATGTGTTATCCATTCAGTGTTCAAATTTCTCGTTGTCTCATGAATGTCAACATTTTGCAGCTTGGTTTTTTCATAAGGACGGCAATAAACTCCTTTATTGCAATGATTGCTTAATTTGTTAAATCTCTTTTAATTATAAATTTCACTTCCATTTTCTTTTTCTTTTTCCCTTGTAATTTATTTGTTGAAGGAATTGTACCTTTTTTTCCCCATGTGTACACCTGTTTGGGTTTTGCAGATTGTAGCGTCTATGGGGTCGCACGGAGTTGGACACGACTGAAGCATCTTAGCAGCAGCAGCAGCAGCAGTGTAGCTTAACATACTGTCTTCTGTGAGTCCTGCGAATTATTGGTAGGATCTGGGTAAGATTCCAGTTTGATTTGTGAGGAAAAGATCACCTTATAAATGGTATTTTCTTTTTTCAAGAGGAGCATACTGTTTTGTTTTCTCTCTTTTCATAAGATCAGTACTGAGATTCTTTCAAGTGACCCTTTTATCAATGTCTCTCCATTCATTATGGTTTTCTGAAGTTTGTTCTTCAGTAGATTCCTCTGGGAACCATATTTCTTGACTTTTTCTATGTTGATAACAGCTTGTCCTTGGCTTTCCTACTTGGAAGCCAGTTGAGCTGCATATAAAATCCTTGGCTCCCATTTTCTTTCCTTAAGTATCTTAAATATGTTATTCCTTTCTCATTTCCTTTTTTAAAAATAAAAAATTATTTTTAATAAACTTGACAGAAATTTGATTTCCTTTCCTTCTTTAGTGACCAAATCTAATCTCTGGTATGTGAGACCAAGATCCTTTTACTCATCTTATGGGAGTTTAGTTTTCCTTAACTGTAGGAGAAAGGGTGTGCTACTCTAGGTCTTGAAACCTCATAGCACTAGCACTCTCTCTTGTGTTATTTTTCTGAAATTTCAATATATATATTTCATACATATTACATATGTTTTTGTTATATATGTACTACACATCTATAGACAGTAGCACCTCATGCTTTCTGAGATCTGTCTCTATTTACTTCCCTTTCTTATATGAATTTCCCATTTCTGATACTCTGGAACAGTTTCTATACCTTCGGTAGTATTAAAGTTAATATGCAGACATATTAACATCTTTCACATACAATATTCATGCCAAATATTATTGGATAAACTTGTCTTTATTTTTTGTTTTTGTTCCACAGGCAACATTACAGGAGGAAATAGTGAACTAAGGTTCAGAACAAAAGCAGGCAGAGGCACAGTACGCTGGAGTTATCTATCAATGCCCAGGGAGTAATGCAGATGGTTAGAATGCAGACAGATGGCCACGGAGCACAGCAGGTCATAAAAGTGCTGTCCTAGAGGGCAAGTGTGGCGCTGGTACCGAGCACAGACTCCGGAATCCGACTCCTGGCATTTGAATCTCAGCTCTGTCATTTCAAATTTCTGCAACTTGGGCCAGTTTATTACCTTCTTTTTGTCTTAGTTTGCTCATTTATAAAAAGAAAGTAATAGTGATTAATGACCCTTATGTCTTTTACATGTAGTTCCTGGCATATAGTAAATACTTGGTTACTAGAACTTCACTGGTTCATCTTCAGAGGCTTGGAGAAAAATTCAAAGTTACTGAGCTCAACGTGTGTTTCCATGCAAATTTGGTAATTTGACTTTACTTGAATTTAATTTAAATCAGACAAATCATCATTCAAGTGAAAAATGTGTGTTCCTTCTAGGTAGCTTTGATCTTTAGAAGATTAAAATTGTGTTTTCCTGACCTTTTCTAAATTTGCCATAGTGGTAGTTGAGATGTTGGCAACTTGGTGGGCACTTCATTTTAAAATACTGAATTTTAACTCATGCTGAAGCTATTAAGCTTTAAAAATGATCCGACTACTCATCTGATAGTCATTTTTTGTTTTACTTTTCTTCTTTAAAAACAGAAAGCCTATTTGAACTTTTTAGACTTACTCTGTTATTAATAATTTAAAGAAGGAAAATATTTCCAAAATTCTACAGAGAGAGGAATTAAACAAAATGTTTTAAAGTTTCAACTGCATGGAGATTTAATATCAATTAATTTTTAAAGAAGTATTAATTCTTATTAGGTTCATGTCAACTTCTCTTTGTCTTGAAAAATAAAAATTCAAGACTTCTTACAACTGTGTAACACATAGGTACCCTATGCTTGTTTTACTTTATTAACACAAGAAACTAATTAGAGAGAAGAATGTCATAGTCCTTGCTGTCATTTGGATTATATGGAAATATCTACCTCCTTGGTTGAAGTGGCAGAGAGTAGTTTTAGCTGTGGACTTGAGTTAGCACAGATACCTATAAATCCTGTTAAACTACTGACTATCTTTCAACCAGACAGACACTTGTTAGCTTTATATTATCATCTATGAATACTAGGTCTGTGCCTCACTCTAGCTTGATTGTATGGTCCATCATCTATCCTGCTTTGAAGGAAAAGCAAACACCCTTTTCTCCTGTTATTTTAAATAGACACTGTCTCTCTTATTTTAAGTAGAATGAAAATATCCCATTCATTTGTATTTTCATTGTTATGTAGTAAAGGTAGAAATTTAGCAATAGGGAATTTGACTGAAGCATGGATAAACCCAGAGCTATAGGTCTGTACTTACTGGAGATCATACTTGGCTAACTGGATTAATGCCTCTTTATAAGAAACATGATATTAGTATTGACATTATAAAATTGAAGACCTAGGGCACATAATAATCCTCGAAAAACACATCAGAGATGGAGAAGTGTGTACTAATAATACTAAAAACAATAATTTTTTAAAAAAGAGATGAATATTGAACTGAATGTTTTACATTTGTTGAGGAATATTAGAAAATAGTTGAATCTCCAGTTTCTGGTTGGGGGTATTTTTTCTGGAACCTATGACAGGATGTTTTCTCTTAACCTTTTTTTAATTTTTTTTTTCCATTTTAGCTATAAAGGAAAAATCTTTCTTGCCAGATTTTTTTTAACCCTGTATGAGTAATAAGCTTGTATCCAAGAATGTAGTTGTTAGAAAGTACTGTTATCTATTTAAAACTTACGGAAACACTTAATTTCTAAGGCAGCATTAACTCAGGCTGAATTATGGAGCAGTTCCTCCGGAAGTTCATGTCAGAAGAATGTTATTGCCAAATAAATCCACTGTGATCAATTGAGCGACAGTGAATAGGAAAAGCACTTAAAATAATTGGACACTCAGGGGTACCTTTCCAAAGTCTGTTGTGACATGTTAGCTGTGTCACTCCCATTAAAACCAGTGGGGGTTTTGAGGTTGAAATTCATCTTTACAGATTAAAGCCTTCCTTCTTAACACATGGTGCTGTAGAAACCATCAGAGAAGCCCAGGATTGGAACATATCAAATGTTTTTTGGAAAGTAGTGGTACTAATTTTTCCCCCCTCACATTTATCATTATAAACTTTGCAGCTGTAAATTTTTATTCATTCAACTGAAGATAGAAGGAGAAGATAGGATGTTTACAATAGAATCCATGCATTAAAAGCATGTGTTTTGCAATTGATGTGCTGGGTCAGAAAAACATTGTTGCCTTTTAAAATATTTCCTTATATTCCTTCAAAAAATGTCTCCTTAGAGCTCTCCACTCCCTCTACTGGTATTCAGATAGATGTCTACATTTCTTCTGGAAGAACTGGAGGGCTTTTACATAAATTGAGTGGGATTGCCCAATTTATGATTGCTTTGGGGATAACTGAAGAGTAAAGAATGAGTTTTAAAACTACACAGAGACATCTTTTGAAAAATAGAAGCTTATTTTACTTATTACATAAATGTAATATTTTTTATTAATTTTTTGAAATGGGGGACAAGAAATAGGATTTACTTCCTATCATTGCTTTTAGAGAAATGTTTTGTAATATTGTCAGAAAATACTAATCAATGTTTATATTTCTTCCACACCATGGTTCATGTTGTACAAGTCAAAAAAGCTTTTATTATAATTTTGTCTATTTCAGTGATACTCAAATATAATATTTGAGTGATACCATTCTGGAAAAATACATTAATTGTTCAATCAATAAATACTAGATAGAAGAGGCAAAATTGGTGCCAACTCACTGCTCTGTCATTTAGCAATTGGATGCAAAAGGATGATTTATTTAACGTTTTTTATCCTAATATATTTATCTGTAAAATTGTGATAATAAAAAACCTCCTTATCTAGGTGATTGGGAGCAGTAAATGTTTAACACGGGCAATTTGTTTGATGATAATCTCTATCCCAGATTAGCAAACATGCCTCAAAGAACAGAATGAATAAATAAATTCAGAGACTAATTGGATGACTTAGAAGTTATGGGCCAATTTAACTCTGATTTGTCTTTGTTTTCTGAATCACTGCCTCAATTCCAAAAATGCCACCAATGATGTTGGCTTAGGGCAGTGGCATGGACAAGTAAAGGAAGGTGTGTGAGGGAAGGTGTGTGTGTTATTCTGTGTGCCTAAATTTAACCCTCTCTTCCTAGCAGAAATCCAGTACCGTGACGGAATTGTCACACTGACCTTCAGTCATCAAATTCCGTATTCTTGTTTCTATCACACTTGCACTGTCTTGCCCACTGGAGACTAAGTGAAATAAGTCTTATTTACTCTCTACTTTTTTGTTTCTACCTACCATATACTTACCTCAGGCATTATTTTTCATCTTAGGAGCCAAACTGAAGTCTTCCTTTCTGCAGTTCATCGTTTATTCCTTAGAATGATCTGTCCTGGCATTTCCTCGGGTGGCCCTTACAGAATCCAGGAGAAGAGATGAGAGGGAGCTACATGCGGAGGCAGCACAGGATGCAAACATTAGCCAGGCCCTTGAAACCATCAGTGTCTCTCTGGAGAACTGACCCTGTGAGCTGAGGACCACTGCTTTGATAATTGTAAGAGGTCCATTGTTTATTATGAATCGTCTCCCTGTCTGAGGTGACAGCAGTGGTATATATGATTATAAATTACTTCCTGGCATCCAGTCTCTGACACTCACGCAGGCTGCCAGGAGGTGTGTGGGTAGGGGGCTGGGCAGGGCTGGGTAGTGAAAGAATGTTTAGAAATGAGGGAGGAGGGGGGCAGGCAGGGCTGGATACAGTTGCTCTCCTCTGATCTGAAAAGGGGTGATGGATCAGGGAATTTTGGAAAGTTTGGAAAAAAAAAAAAAAAAGAAATTTGAGTCATCTATGAATAATTACAGAATGTCAGTTCTAGAGCACTCAAGGTATCATTTGACAAAAAAGCCTCATTTAGAAGGTGAGAAAATACATGACCAGAGAGGATAAATGGATTAATCTGTTGTCCAAAATCTAAGATTTGTGCTTAGGTTTGTGTATTGAGAGACTGGAAAAGCCTTGCTGCCTCCTGTTCTTTTTATTCATACTTGCTGAGTAGTTTTGGTAAAATTTATTTTAAATGCCCAGTGAAGTTGCAATATTAACTAACTATAGAGTTAATTTAACAACCCTAACAGGAAAGCTCCTGGAAATCAGTTAGATTCCTCTGCAGTTCATTTTCCTGTTTTCCCTTGGGATTATTTACTCTTGGATTATGGCATTTTAATGGACTCTGCTTTTCACAGAGATTTCCTGTCCTTCTTCATTTATGTTTTCCACTTTTTTGTTCAATTACACTCACCTTCCTATCAAACTTCAAATTACTGTCTTGAGTCTATTCATTTTAAAAACTCATATACCACTGATACTCTTTCCCTACTGTCGTCACAGGTGTGTGAGGGAATGCTCTCGTCATTGTGTTCCCCTTTATTTCATCTCCTTCCTCTGTTGAATGCAGTAGTAAAGTTCTTGCTTACTGATGTGATTTGACCTAAAACCAGTCATTACAGTGATTGAGTCAGTTAGTCACATGTGTGTGTCAATCTCTCAGTGGTGTGAGACTCTTTGGGACCCCATGAACTGAATCCCTGCAGTCTCCTCTGTCCATGGGATTTCCCAGGTGAGAATACTGGACTGGGTTGCCATTTCCTACTTTACAGCATCTTCCCCACCCATGGATCAAGTTAGAGTCTCTTGCATCTCCTGCACTGGCAGACAGATTCTTTACCACTGTGATACCTGGGAAGCCTTTAGTCACGTACTTTATTATTATTCTTTAAATTTTTATGGAAATTTCAAATGTATGCAAAAGTGGAAAGAATAGTACAATAAACACTAAGGTATTCCTTACCCAGTTACAAAGCTATTAACATGCAGCCTTCTTATTTCATCCATCACAAATATATACATTTTTGCCTGAAATATAAAAATAATCTGAAACAATGTATTTAACCTATGAATATTTCAGTTTACTCTATAACAACACTTTTGTTTTAAATAATAACAATGCCGTTATCATATGGCATAATTTTTCATAATTCTGTAAACAGCATCTAGTGAACAGTTTGTGTTTGTTTTTAAAAATTGATTATTTAAATTAGAATCTAAATAAGGTGGCTCAGCTAGTAAAGAATCTGCCTGCCAATGCAGGAGACACAGAGACACAGAAGACATAGAGAAGCTCAAACAGTGCATTGACATCAAATGTTTACCAACTGAGCCACCAAGGGAAGCCAAAATCGTTATAGCCGTCTACCCTTTTTCTTGCCATCTTTTAAAAATAAAAAGTGTGAGTCATCTTATTTTCCAAGATTTCCCCACATTTAATTCTCTTGATACCATTGAACCTTTATTTTCCTTCACTCTAATATTTCATGTAAGCCCTAATTAGATCTAGAGAATTGATTAGGTTTAAGCTGAAGGTGAAAAGGACAAAGATATTTCCAAGATGGTGATATATACACTTAGGTTAACACATCACCTCTAGTTTCACCGTTAGGAAGGTCCCCATCAGCTATCAATCTAGGGATTATAACACTCTGACAGGACTTTTTTTTTTTTTTTCTTTTTTAGGACTTTCTTAATTCACGATCTCATCAAGACTTGTTAAATGGCAATTTTCCAAGTATATTATTTCTCCTGCATTAGATAATTCCAAAGAAAAGTTTCCCCTTACTATATATTTAGTTAGTTAACCAACTGGTTACTTAGTTCAGGAAGGGGCGGGTAAATGTTTTTTTTCCTGTTAAATTTCATATTCATGAATTCACAGACTAGCAAAGATGATCCATAAGCGTAGCTATCTTTTGGAATATGATAACAAAATTCTGCCTTTATGAGCTTATAAAAATGTATCTGCTGTTTTAAATCTTAGAGAGACAGCGCTTGTGTTCATAATGGAGTACCTCTATGAACTTTTAATATGACCTCAATAGTTTTTGATAACCTTTTGCTTTCAGGCACGATAAGCTGACCTAGGTTCATTGTGTAGATTTTATGACCCACATCTGGAGGTGGTTATTTTTCCAAAAAATTTTCATTTCATTTAAAAGGTAGATAGTAGATACAGTTTGCAGTCCAGGTGCTATGATGTTTGTTTTAAGGAGATTGTCACTACTTAGAGGCCATTTTAATAAACAGAGCTATGAAATACTTTTCTTTCTTTAAAAAAATACGATAAATTAGAAGGAGGTTGCAGAGTTTCTTTACACTACACTTGAAACTTTCCTGTAAGGTTAGTGTAATATCAAAATAAAAAGTAACACAGGAACATGTGAATTTATACTAATATTTGCAAATAAAAATAAATATTGTAAGGTTTTGCTTCTTGAATTAAAAAAATCTTTTTCACTTAAAATTTTTGCTTCCTAGAATAAGTAATCTAATTACTTATCTACTGTATCCTACTCTCTTTAAAAACCAGGTGACTTAATGAAGTGTTTGATTACTTAATAGCTCTTATTATCCTTTGGATATAACTCATTAGGGATAAATGCTTAAAATATTCTGTTTAAAATCACTTGATATAGTGTTTGTTTGGTATTCCATTGACAGGGTATTCAGTTAAGCCCACTTATTAATCATTTTCAATTTCTAAACTTTGTTTTTTAAAAATTTTAATCTTGTTTCTTAACTAGATAAAACATTTGTATCCAAAGTCAAAACTATAGCATATATTTAGAAAGAATTTACTTTAATATAAGACGTGTAAAAACACTTAGTTCTGTCCTTTCCTATTTGCTTACATATTTTTTTTTACTAATTATTATTTCAAAATTCAAATGCTTCTTTTTAGAGAGAGGAATTTGTATATGTATGTATATATGTGTGTATATATGAATACACACACACACAAAATATATGATGGTGGTAGTTTAGTCACTAAGTCATGTCCAACTCTTGTGACTCCCTGGACTATAGCTCACCAGTCTTCTCTACCCATGGGGTTTCCCAGGAAAGAATACTGGAGTGGGTTGCCATTTCCTTCTCCAGGGGATCTTCCCAGCACACAGATCAAACCCAGGTCTCCTGTATTGCAGGCTGTTTCTTTCTGCTGAGCCACTGGGGAAGTCTGTATGTATATAGTGATAGTGAAGTCACTCTCATGTCCACCTCTCTGCAACGCTATGGACTGTAGCCTACCAGGCTCCTCCGTCCATGGAATTTTCCAGACAAGAGTACTGGAGTGGGTTGTCATTTCCTTCTCCATATATATGTGTATATATATGTGCATATATATACACATAATTGTATTCTCTACTCTTGCTTCACAAAAAATTGCTTGATTATGGTTAAGTATAACTCTGTACATTGCTTACATTGCTTTTTCACTTAGTAATATATGTTGAGATCATACTGAAAAAGCTCAAAGAAATCTGCCTTGTTCAATTACCGTTGCATAATACATTGCAGGATGTATCATAGTTTATTCAGGCTGCTCACTGTTGTTGGTTATTTGGATTATCTCAGTCTTTGGCAGCAATAAATAGCTTTGTCTATATATTCTTTATTATTTCTTGGCAGTGTATATCTAACATAGGTTTTTTTAAAGGAGACCACAAAGTGAAAATGAATATGCAGTAACTATCAAGTTATTGCAGAATTCCCTGCCAGTGGCATTGATCCATTTTGTACACACATCAGTCTTGCCAGTTTCCTCATAGCCTCTCCAAAATGAATATATTGTCTAACTTCTAAATATGGGTCGATCTGATAGGTGTAAATAGCATCTCAGAGTAATTTTAATGGCATTGAAATGCATTTGGAGCACAAATGATTAATAGAATAAGTGATCATGAATATTATGAGTTTTCATGTACGTATACCTCCCAATAAACCCTTTTGGACGTAAGAATTTGCTTCAAAACTCTGTTCAGTTCTGTGCAAGGCAGAGGCCACACATGAGGGGAGAGGGTGGGGTGAACAATGTTATAGATAGATGGCTGCAGCGGAATGAAAACATCATCAGCATTGTTCTCAAACTTACCACCAGAGAGGATGCAGGGTCCACGTGTACCTCACTGAAGTATTTATTTATTACTTCCTGACCGTCACTTAATAGTGATCTTCTCTGAAAAGATCTGAGAACCATGATTTAAAACTTTAAACGTTATACTAAGAACAAAAATAGGTGAACACTTACGAGTCTGTGAATCTTCGTATTTTGTTCTCTAAACACTCATGACTCATGCAAGTTCAAATGTTCTTTGAGGATGACATGACTTATATATCAGACATAGATTTTCTTTTCATATATAGGTATCAAATAAAATGTTCATACAGTTTAGAAACTTCTGCAAAAGAGTTTGAAGTTTATAAACACTGCTGGGAGAATATACAATAAATGTCTTCAGAAAGTACATTTCTCACTGTTTCTCATTTATATTCTAGAATCACAGTGAAACAAGAACCAGACACCCTTTATATGTTTGTACCTCTGATTAAATTAGACACTTGTGGTAAATCAGACCGTATTTTGTAAGTGAAGGAATAGGAAGCCAAATTGCTATTTGGGCTGGAGACTTTCTAGAGAAAAAAAAAATAAGCACATTGTTTTGATTTGGTCAATGCATCAGTAAGTTTAATTTTCCAATTGACTAGAGAGATGCTGTAATACCTTATACAAACATGATTTGTAACCTTCTAACCTCTTTTATTCTGAGCACACAAAATTAAACTATTTTTCATCTGTAACAAACTGTGGAAACATAAGCATGGAAAAGTCATTCTTTGCTTCCTCTATGTGTATAAGTGACTAAAAATTATAAATAAGAACAATATCTCCCCAAAAGGCATTTTTCAGTTTTCTGATGCATAAATTGGAATTACCCTCAGAACCATTATAAGTTACCCTTTTGTGTTAATATACAAAGTCAATGATTACTATCACATTTTTCCCCAGGAAAAACTTTTACAAGGTGTTATATCCACTTACTTTTTGAGTGCTAAAAAATCTTAAATATTTAAAAAAAATTTTTAACACCATTTTTCTGGACAGCTTGTATTGTTTTTGTTGTTGTTGTTCTGTAATAGTAGATATACTTAACATTTAGACAGCCAAATTAATAGTCTCTATAAATTGGGGGACAAATGATGTTTAATCAGTGTCTTCTAATTCACTGGGGGGAAATGACCTAACTTTCCGTATATACTAAGTATGTGGAGAGACAGCCTACACAGTATAATTTGACTTCTTGCTATTGAGTCTTTTTCCTGTTAAGCATGATGTGATTCCCTCAAAGTGTATAGTTCCAAGTGTATTTCTTTTGCTTAAGGCATTGCTCTCTAAACAAGCTGCTTATCAAAATCTCTTAGTAAGGTTTCTAAAAATTCCATTTCTCAAGTCCCACTAAACTATTAAGAATCTCTTAGAGATTGACACAAAACTTAATGCTTTTTTTTTTTTTTTAATGTTGATGTTTATAGGCTTTCAGTTTGGGGAACCACTGAGTTAAGGAACTGTAATCTTTATCTTCCTCTGTCAAATTGTATTTGCCCTGTGAGTGGAAACAGACTGTACTGGGATTCACAAGTCAGGCAAGTCTTGGCAGTGTTAATATCAGTGTGGCAAAAACCCTTTTATTGCAATTCTCCTGGCTTCTCTATATTTCTAGAGGTGTCCTGTCTCTTTATGTGTGTTTTTCCCCTTATCAAGACATGGTTTTAAAAAAGAATCTAATGATCATATTCAGAGTTGTGTTTTAGAGTTGATTTCTCTGAATGTGTGTGCACCCCCACTGTTTGGAATTACCAAAGAAGTGGAGGTCTAATGATTAAATAAGGAGATACTTTTTACAGCTTTCCTTTCATGAGATATGATAATTATTTCACTTGTCAAAACCAGCTCAGAGATTCTTACTCCTTGCTAAAATTTATACCTGCAATTATAGAGCCCTTTACAATTTGAAACACTTTCTTGATTGTTTTTTATTTGATATTAAAAAACAAACCCATGTTAAATAAGATGCTTTTATTGCAGAAATGAAGACTCAAAGAGGTAATGTTGCCTGGAGACAATACAAACAAGTGATTATGGTCTGAGGCTTTCTGGAGCCTGACGGGCCATGTCCAGATTTTGGCTACATCATGGATCTTTGAGCAAAATATTTTACTACTATGACTCACCTCTTCTCATCTGCAAAATAGTAAAAATAGTGTTGTTGTGTTGATTAAATGTGTTAAAATGATTTTAATGAATACCTCAGAGCTCAATAATCAAAAGCTATTTGCACAAATAAATGGGGCAATGAGGGTGAATATTCCAGTTCTCTGACTTAGAGTTCATTGTTCTTTCCTCACACCTTAGTTGCTTGTTGTCAGATCTGTTTCAGATGTTACAGCTAGCAGAGAATTGTGCAAGAGTACAGTATAGCGTAGAGTAGTTTTGAGAATAGAGAAATAGGTTCAAGGCTAGAGGCACTGTGAGGAACAGCAGGCCTAAATGAAATACCACTAAATTTTGGGATAAATGGGAACATAATCTATAATTAAAAAATTAATTAGTGACTGTAAATAAATGAATACTGCACAAGGGCTGAGGTAACTCAAATGGGACTTGTAACTTCATTAAGATCCTAAACTACCAGTTTTGAAGTAGGACTTTGAAACATTTATTTAATATTTTATTATTCATATTTCAATCATGTAGAAAGGTTGAAAGAATTGCCAGTGAACACCCATATAACCATCCACTATACTCGGGAAAGGAGTACATCAAGGTTGTATACTGTCATCCTGCTTATTTAACTTATATGCAGAGTACATCATGAGAAATGCTGGACTGGATGAATCACAAGCTGGAATCAAGATTGCCGGGAGAAACATCAATAACCTCAGATATGCAGATGACACCACCCTTATGGCAGAAAGTGAAGAGGAACTAAAGAGCCATTTGATGAAAGTGAAAGAGGAGAGTGAAAAAGTTGGCTTAAAGCTCAACATTCAGAAAACGAAGATCATGGCATCTGGTCCCATCACTTCATGGCAAATAGATGGGGAAACAATGGAAACAGAGACAGATTTTATTTTGGGGGTGCTCCAAAATCACGGCAGATGGCGACTGCAGCCATGAAATTAAAAGACGCTTACTCCTTGGAAGAAAAGTTATGACCAACCTAGAAAGCTTATTAAAAAGCAGAGGCATTACTTTGCCAACAAGGGTCTGTCTAGTCAAAGCTATGGTTTTTCCAGTAGTCATGTATGGATGTGAGAGTTGTACTATAAAGAAAGTTGAATTCTGAAGAGTTGATGCTTTTGAACTGTGGTGTTGGAGAAGACTCTTGAGAGTCCCTTTGACACCTAGGAGATCCAGTCAGTCAATCCTAAAGGAAATTAATCCTGAATATTCATTGGAAGGACTGATGCTAAAGCTGAAAGTCCAATATTTTGGCCACCTGATGTGAAGAACTGACTCATTGGAAAAGACCCTGATACTGGGAAAGATTGAGGGCAGGAGGAGAAGGGGATGACAGAGGATGAGATGGTTGGATGGCTTCGTTGACTCAATGGACATGAGTTTGAGCAAACTCCAGGAGTTGGTGATGGACAGGGAGGTCTGGCATGCTGCAGGCCATGGGGTTGCAAAGAGTCAGACATGACTGAGTGGCTGAACTGACTGAACTGACCCAGATCCTACAATTCCCTTTTGTTATATTTGTTTTATCGCACATCTTCCTGTTTGTCCAGACATCTCACAGTAATTGCACTAGGTTGGGTATTAGCATTTCCACTGGATCCTCCAGCCCTGATTCCTACAAGCCAGGAAGAGAATGTCAGGTGACATCAGAATACAGAGTGAGTTACACTGCAAGAGAGGGACTTTGATGTTAGGGAACCCAAGTCTTTTATAAGAGACAGTAAACATACTCTTCCTTGTGCTAGAGAGATCTCTCCCTGAAATGTAGTAATTTGTTATTCATTGCCTGAGTCATTACCCTCTAAAGATGGGAGTCTGCTCCCGTGGGAGTTGGAGTCTTACCACTTACCTTAAGGATAAGTGTGATGATATTTGCATGTAGCCCAGGCTGTGTGAGACAGTATTCAACATATTGCTTCTTTAATGGGTTTAGATGTGTTTTGTAGATGTTAAGAACTCAATGTTGGTATTCTCCCAAAATTCACATGTTGAAGCTCTAACCCCTAATATGCTAGTATTTGGAGGTGGAGCCTCTAGGAGAAAATTAAGTTTATTTTAGGTCATGAGCGTAGGAACTTTATTATGGGACTGGAGCCATATAAAGAGGAAGAGACCCATGCTTGCACCTAGTAAAGGTGGCATGAGCACACAGTAATAAGGCAGCTGTCTACCTGCCAGGAGGAGGGCTCTCACCAAGAGCCAAATCCGCCAGCACTTGACCTGGAACTTTCCCAGACTCTAGAACTCTGAGAAATATCTCATTTATCAAGATGTCCAGTCTGTTGTGTTTTGTTATAGCAGCCTGAGCAGCCCTAGACAATAGATGTGCTAAAAAAAAAAAAAAATAGAGGTATAGGAAGCTCTGGGCTATAGGAATTTAAAATCAAAACCGCTTTCCTCCTTTAGTTACTGTGTAAAACTTACAAAATCCCTCCTCTGTTAAAGAAAAAAAAATGGTGTATGAGCTAATTTGGTAAGACTACTTGGGCATCAAGTAATTCTAAGCAAACAGTATTTTGATGACATAAGGGTAAATGAATCAGAAACATATGGACGAAGTGATCTTTGAAATACTTTTGAGCATAAACTTGAAGGGGAAGGGGCAGTGTTTGGAAGAATACCAAATCCTATGGGGCACTCAAGTTAGCTTGAGAAGCAGAGGGGGAGTTTTACAGCTTAGAGGGGCAACCAGAGCCTTCTGTGTCCTGGAATTTAAGGTGCCAGAAACCTAAAAATTTGAATCATGGGGCAAAATGCTATAAAAATAAAGTGTGTGCTAGCAAAGGGCATTGATGCATCAATAATGGGGAATTTTATTTTTGATTATGAGAGTGTATTTGCCAAAGTTTCATTTACTAATGTAAACAAAAGAAAAAGTCATACTTCAGATTCTACTGCCATGCTAAAATTTCTGAAGTCCTAGAAGCATTGAATGGAAGGCAACATTATTTAGAATTTATTTACAATTAGTGACAGCTGCCTTTACATCCAATTTACAAAAATTGGTTAATAGAGTCACAAGAGGGAAGTGGCTGTGCATCAGTATTATAATATTTTTAAGACATTGTATTTAGTCTGGTAGGTTGTGACTGTATTTCTAAGCTCCTGTAAAATGGAACTCTTGATTCAAGATCTTTTACATCTTATTTGAGGATATTCATGCGTTTGGCGGTGATGCTACTGGTAAAGTCTCTGCCTGCCAATGCAGGAGACGCAAGAGACCCTGGTTCTATCCCTGAGTCAGGAAGATCCCCTGGAGTAGGAAAAGGCAACCTGTTCCAATGTTCTTGCCTGGAAAATCACATGGGCAGAGGCACCTACTGGGCTCCAGTCCATGGAGTCACAAAGAGTCAGACACAACTGAGCAAACATTCACTGATGTTTGTGTGGTGGCCTCCTGTACTGCCGCTGCGATACTACTATGCCTTTGCTATTTTCTGTAAACTAGCTACTTTCTGCATAGTTGTCAAGACTGTTGAGGAAGAAAGCAACATTTTCTCTGCTCAGACCTCCAGTCACAATGAGCGTGCTTTGTCCACCTGGAGCTTGGTCCAGAAGCACCTTTGCTAGATGGGCTGTGAACAGCTTCACTGGAGCCTGACTTAAAGTGTTCACTACAGCTGTTTCAGCTGATTCGTGATAATTAGTATAAACATACTCCCACATCATTTCATGTATTTATTCTATAATTGCCCATTTTCATTTCAGTCATTAAACATATTTAGAGAGCATTAATTTTTAAATGAAGTAATTGTCTTAATTGTAGCATGAATATAATCAACCGTAATGCTCTCGATCTGATATGAAGTTCAGTTTTCTCATGTGCTTCAGCCTGTGAATAGCTGTGCTCAAATACCCAGAACTCCTTACGTTTTAATTTTGATGAGCCTTTGCTTTCAAAGGCACTGATCGAGCAGTGCCTCAGGAAAGCCCTTTTCTCTTTGCTTTAAGAAAGTAATCAGGATGCATTTATTTGGTCCCAGCTATGAGTAATAGACTCTGCCAGATTCTGAAGGTATGTGTGCTGTGGGATTCAGTCATTGAACTTAAGAGCCTTAATTCAGTGTTAAGGAGGAAATAAGAAACATGCATTACAAATAAATATCTGTAAAATCATGTCCCGATTTTGGTCTTTGTACAGGGATTATGGAAGTAAATATACTGGTTTAGGAAATACACATGGAAAGATTTAGGGGTAAAGAAACATGAGGCCTCCAACTTACTAACAAATGGTCAGAAAACAATCTATTGTGTGTGTGTGTGTGTGTGTGTGTGTGTGTGCACGTGCACAGAAGAGAGAGAGAAAAGGAGAGGAGGATAAATGAGTCAAGTGCAAAAAAAATTGATGAGTATGGGTAATAATTATATGGGGCTTCCTTGTACTTTGTTTGCAATTTTTCACTAAGGTTAAGATTTTATAGAAACAAGAATAAATAAAGCTCTGATATAAACCTTTGCTAGAGCAAGTCAGCATGTCTAACATGTTTATATATGAGGTTTAAAAGAAAATTTCTACTCGGACATCTATACTAAGGAAATAATTGGAATTTTGTTATGCAGCATTGGTTATAGTACCTAACACTTGAGAAACATCCTAATTATCTCATAATAAGAGAAGAAAGTGATGAAGTCAGAAATGGCAAGTTTCATTTGTAGAAGGCCAAAGGTCGGGCAGAAAAACAAAACACAAAACCAAACCCAAGGCTGGACTGGACGATAAAGGTTTAAAAGGAGCAGAATCAAGGGAGGATTTTGGAAGCAGTCTTCCTCCCTTCCTTGCTCCTTCTATTAATTCAATATGTATGTATTTCATGCCTACGAGGTCCCAAGCACTTTACTGATACTGGGAAAACAATGAACTAGGTAAAGAAGTTCCTTCCCTTTATTGAACCAATTATCTAGTAAAATAACAAAAGGAGAAGACAATTAAGTGTTTAATGTTATAAAAAATTTTAAGTAAGAAAAAACATAAAGAACATCAGAAATATTTGTGTTCAAACCCATTCAGGGAGCATTGGGAGTAAAATGGATATTCTTTAATGTAAGTACATTTGGATTATTTGAATTTTTACTATGTGAACGTCTTCCATTTTTGTTAAAAGAAAAATAGCTTAGGTTATCATTAGATCAGCCTCCACTACTTTGTGAGACAGTTGAATATAATACACTTACTTTCTCCATTTTACAAAGTTATTCCTTTTCCTTAATAGAGGAACCTGAAGAAGCCATTTACTAAGAAATTTAGAGCCATTCTGAACTTCTAAACAGAAGTTCCCAAAGTTCTTGGCTTAAGATGATGTTAGTGTCTCAGTTACTTTCTCACACCATCCCTAGGCTAGGAGAAATAGCCAGCCATTCTGTTTATTAGGCAGTTAGGTCAAATCAGCTGAAACGTATTTATGTCCTAACAACTTAGTAGCTGTTTGAAAAAGTAAGATATATGAATGGAAGACATTTATTTCATTCTTAAACAACCACAATTACTTCCTAATGGGATATGTGTGTCTATTGGGCACTGCACAGTTTCTCAGATCTGGGAATCAGATTGTACACCAACACTCTCATTTCCTTTCCTATATTGCATTAGGCACGGTACTTGTGTTTTATGAAAATCCCACTTCACGAAGACAGGATGTCTTAGAAAGAAATGTAGTGCAATGTAACTTTGGAACTGAGAGTGGTTTGAGTTGTTGTAGCCACGCGTTCCAGGAAACAAACTCACTCAGAAGGACAATGCAGAGAGTGGAGAGCAGTTTATTACACCGGCAGGCCCAAGGCAGAGTCTCCTCTTAGCCAAGGACCCCACCAGTTTTTGTGAAAACCTTATATACCCTAAGTGTACGAAACCCACCACCCCAAATTCCCTGAAACTAGTCTGAACAAAGGAAAAGAAAGATAGAATCAAAGTTAACCCGTGAGTGGACAATTATCAATAGGCCTGTGGTCATACGCCAATAAGCATAATAGAATGTGCGATTCTATTCAGTTACACAGATGATTAGGGTATCCTTTTAGGCAACGGAGAGTCTCGGTATGAGTCCTGGGGCTCTTCCTGCCGGGAGTCTGGTTTTCCGGTTGGTATGTCATTTCCATAGATACTGGGCATATAGCTCAAAGTCCATAGTCTGGCCCAAGATGGAGTCCTGCTTTCAAGATGGAGCCTGTCTGTTTCCTCCTTCAGAGTTAGTAATTTGTATGATATCAGACAGACATTAAGTATAGCTGTGAGGGGCCTGGGTTACCTAAGGAATAATTTGGAAACTGCAATTCTGGATGATTCCATTTCTGGCCTCCACAGAACTTTTGTAGATCTGTAGAAAATCAGAACATTTCCATTGCTAGTGAGTGAATAATGATCATCATCATCATAATAATTATTACTTGGATCAGGCCTCAAAAGGACCTTCTACAAGTGTCCATAAGTAGCATTTATCTATCTTGTTAGCGCAGTAGAAGAACCGTTTTATCTCTAGAGAGGAGCTAGACTATCTTGGTGTGGAGCAGCATGTGAAAAAGGACTAGTCTTTGACAGTCGAGTTCTTGCTGAATATGTCACGTCACAGTCACTCACTTCACAGAGATTCAGTCATTTTACTTCACAGAGATTCAGTTTCCCCAAGTGATAAACACATCTAGCTCTATTTACAACCCTGGAATGAATATCAAATAAAATGTTTTCTTTGAAAGCACTTTGGAATGCAGGAAATGCTTCAGAATATGATGTTTCATTTTTTATTTATTTTTATTAATTTGTATTGGAGTTGAGTTGCTTTACGATGTTGTGTTAGTTTTTATTGTACAGCAAAGTGAAGTATGATGTTTGAAGACCATCACTGTTAGTGTTGCCACCATGAAAGGTCTTAGTGACTTGATCATGTGTTCTAGAGCTGTTGTGCGAATATTCATAGCTTTGGCTAACTAGAGTAATTGGCATTAAGCCAGGACAATATCTCTGCTTCCCCCAACCAGCTGAAAGATAATAGACTGGAAACATCCCTGGTGGTCCAGTGGTTAGGACTGTGCTTTCACTGCTCAGGGTCTGGGTTCAATATTTGGTTGAAGAACAACGATCCCACAATCTACATGGCATAACCCCCTCCCCCGCCCCCCCCCCAAAAAAAAGATGATATATTTTATTTAGTCTTTCTAAGATCCAGAAAATGACCATTTAATTCCTCTCTTAAGATTTACATTTTTCGTTTACTCCAAATATAAAAAAAGCACCAAGAGAGAAGTCTTCTTTTGTTTCCATCTTCTAGATTTCCTGTGGTGTGCTCTTTGGTTCTTACAAATACAGAAGTGTGACTTTTGCATCAGTGAATGAATGCCTTGTCTTTAAAACATGTCATAAGGGAATCCATTTGCCTCTGAGATGTCATCCTAGGCTGTGCTGTTTAAATGTAGCCTTGAGACATGGTACTTCATTTTTTGTTGCTAGTGTGATGAAGTAAAATAAGTTAATATTGTTCAGCTCTTTAGAACATTATATATAGTGCTTACTTTGTGATATGACACATAATAAGGATTATATTTAAGTGTTTAATAGCAGACATGGGTGAATTTACTTATTTTCAGTCTCATAACTAATGGGAAGCAAATAGAATAAATACCAGTGAGACCACTTCAGCAAGTGATGTTAAGATCACTGTGGGACTGAGACTGTTCCTAGCACTGTTTATCTCATAATACCCACTTTAGTTTATTTTTCTATTTCACACACATGACATTGAAAAATTATTACTTGCTCATATGTTTGTCCCCTGGCTATATCAAGAGATTCTGGTTGGTAGGGACTTTTTCTCCATTATTTCTGTGTATTCCAGGGCCTGGACATAGAGTCGTTGTTTGATTCATCTTTGTTGATTAACAGACTGAGAAATAAAAGAAATAGTAAATACATGTAATCCTACCTAACCATAAGACTGAGCAAATTAGAGTTTTCAGATGGGACACTGAACCATCAGGATTCTCCTTTATCCCTCCTCCTGGCATAAAATCCTGTTCGTACAGGATTTTACATTCTTACCAAAGTATTGATTCCTGAACTAAGCTAGTATTAATAACTCCTTTCATCAATATAGGTGTTTACTTAACTGTCTTCAAGCATCTTATAAATTTTGATTTTTAAATTATAAGACTTTTTTTTTTTTTTTTAAGTCTTGAGTTTCTGATGAGCTCAAAGTCTGGGGCAGACAACCGTATTCCATTCCCCTCTCCCTAATTCATTTCGTATAAGAAATGGTGGGATTCTTTTTTATTTTCTTGTATTGGTTTCCTCCTTTACTTGATTTAAATTCCGTATGCTCCCTGCATTTAGAATTGTCTATTACTAAAATGTTCCTTGCAGATTGTTCAGTTTATGGTGCACAATATTACTTTTTCATTAGTAATTGCACTGCAGATTATTATATGAAAAAAGATCCATTCTTTTCTTGAGGCATAAAACCAAGTTCCTGTCTGTGTTGCGGATGTTAAAAATCCCAAGACACTTAGGGAAGAAGAGTGGGAGTATTAACTCTAGAAAAAAACCTTTGGCCAAATACCCATGAAAAGCCTCTCTCATCATAACACAGGGGATTAAGATTGTTAAGAACGATCTTTCTGAGAGAACTACTTTATGCAATTATAATAAAATATTGAACATTTCTTTGGATTTTATGCACATTCCTTTCCAAGAGGAAATCCCAAAACATTTTGTAAAATCTCACAAATTTATACTACCAGCAAGTAAAAGGAATGATTTAAATAAATTATCAACATTTCAGAAACAATAATTTAGTTGATCCATAAAATATCCCAAGTACTAAATTGCTAAAAGTGAGTTTTGCTCCTCTACAAGTATGTAATGTTTACAACTCAGGAGACTATTTTTATATAAATCTAATATTTTAAAATAGCTTAGGGAAGCCTTCTAAAGGTAGAACAAAGATTACATTGAAATAACTTGTTGATAAATACCCTCAAATTAGATATCTTTCAATTCTGAGTGCCACGTGCATGGAGTAGCAGCAGTTCTAAAAATGATTTTTTTGTTAATATTTTAGATTTCTTCCAGTTAGTTTTCTGTAATATTTTAAATTGTCACCATTATAACTGAGGTCATTTACTCATGATTATACTGAAGTAGGTTTGCTTTCTTTGTTGCAAATTCTTCTTCCTAAAACTCATGATCTTCACCTCAAACTGCAAACCCTATCAACCTTTTGAAGTGGACACACACTCTGAACTATTCATTACCTTAGATGACATTGGGTTGACAAACCACAGGAGCCAGGGCTACTGTGCCCAGCAGAATTGATGACCGAGCTCATTGCAACCAGGGGCTTTGAGTGTACACTGGTTGTTAAGATAAACACAAAATGTGGGTGCCAAGAGAACCGGCCCAACAGAGCTGTAGATGGATGTTATTACTTTTACGAAGAAGGCCTCTGGTGATAAAACAGGGTTGACCCCGTTAGTGGGAGCTCCATAAATCTTTCCTGGCTGAAGGTTCCTGGCCGTGCAGGTTGGAGGGCGGACAAAAGAACCGAAAGATCCAGGATGTACTGTACACGTGAGGATTGCCTATGGGACTCTGCAATAATACAACAATAGCCAAGACTGCAAGGCACAGCTTCAGTTCCTGCCTGCTTTCAACTGCTTCTAATAACAGTTTTAATGTTAGGTTCTTCTTTTTCTTCTGCAGTAAGGAAAATTCTTAAAGTTATACCATTTTTTATTGTCATTTGGAGTTTTCTTTCCCTAATGAAAGGCTTCCTAAAATTCTACACAATCTTATAATAAATATTGGTTATTTTTGGTTATTTTATGGCCATTAGGAAAATAATGTTTCTCATTTATGTTGAACATGTTCCAGAGCTTTTCCTAAATTCAAAGATAATCATGACAAACTACACACTTCACCTTTTTTATAGTAGTGGTCACAGTTTGAAGACGCATTATACAATTTGTTGAAATCTGTATATTTTATCAATTATTACAAATGAAAGCGAGGATAAACTGATAATGTTACATTGTAACTATTTCCCAAACCCTTCAATTTGATTAGAAATCTTTAGTTTTAATAAACTAATTTACCACACAGTTTATCAAATATTGTCATTTGTTTATATCCATTTTTAAATATTATTATTAGCACAAATTATATTTCTGTTATTGTTTACTGATAGTGTAATGGTCACAACAGAAGGTGTTTTTATATACCTATAGTTGGGCATAAGAAAGTCAAGATGTAATACTTCCTGCTGGCAGTTTCAACTATCCCGGAAATAGCTAGTGAGAATCCAAATTCAATAATTTTAAAATATTTATTATGTACCGACTAAGGTGCTTTGCAGTTTAGATGAAGTATGTGATATGATTCTTGATTTTCTAAGGTTAGATCCAAGCCCAGTAATTTCCCATGCTTTGCCAAACAGATGATAAAGCAAGGTTTATGTTATATAATAATGTCAAGAATGGGCTTGTTTAAAATTTGTTGAGTCTGGTTGCTTAAAGTCATTTTCAGATATTACCAAACTATATTATCGTGAAGATGGAGAGCATGACAAATGTCAGGTTCCCTTTTAGTATGTTTCCCCGCAAAACAAAATGAAAACAAAACAAAAGCCCTCCTCTTTTGTAATAGATATCTGGCTGTATGTACCTGTTGGGAATGATCAATGAGTCAAACTACTAAAAAAATAATTGCCTGGGAAACTACAGTTCCAAAGAGCGTCTTTGGTAATCTAGGCTAAATGGATTCACTAGGAGTATGATATTCAAAAACCATTTTCTACCTTTTGTTTAGCTGAAGCTGAAGTTGAATAGCCTTTGGAAGTTGGGATAAATGTGTTCCACATTTCAATAAACTTAGTGGCTTTATGCCTTGTTCCCTGTGTATGGGCCAGCAATAAATGCCGCTTCCTTCCCTTGTTAGAAACAGAGCTTCATTCTAAGCAGATCTTGGGGGAAATTATATCATCAAGGGAAGAAACCACTGATGACTTAGCATTTTAATTCTTGCTCTTTACTTTTTTTTTTAAAAGAGTTTTAATTTATTAGGCCATTATCCTTAGAAGCTAATGTACTATTCTGTGTCTGTTCTAATCACATTGTAGGTGAAAAATACATTTTAACTGAAATTGACTTCCCAAGAATTTATTAAATGTTTTCAAATATTTTTTAAAGCTCTGAATATAGTTTTAATTACTTTGGAAAGCTATGCCCATTTTATATACTTTTTCCCTTCAAATATCTGACATTATTTGGCAAAAACAGTTTAAATATAAGATAAAAGCTGTGATTAAGAAACATGTTTAAATAGAATAGTAAATTTTCTCATTATTTTTCATAGCATTTTAGGAGAGAACTGATTCTTATGTGTTTGGAAAATTTGTATTTTTAAAATATATTTTTAAAAGTAATTGTATATCTAAGTAAACTGCCCAAAGAAGATGCCATATAAACAGAACCATTGTCCAATTGATCAAATACCAAACTTATTATGAAAGTAAATATATACTTTTCAGTTCTACAAATTTAAGTACATTATTCAATTTAATATATTCACTTAACCCTTGAATTAAATTTGCCAGCACAGGGGGTCATAAAATGCTCTTGTCAAAAGCTTGTATCATCATATATGGCTTTTGACTTATCTGTGTTCCATTCCATGGCTAGTCTCTTAACTCCTTTTATAATTTCATTGTCAATGATTCTGTTTCGTTTCTTATTTATATTTTTCCATTTTTATTATTTTTTACAATCATTTTCAGTCTTAACTAAATTGGAGCATAAAATACACTTTATTTAAATTCTTTATTAAAAAAACTTTAATCTATTATTTTAAATATAATAGATTAGAATAAATTTTAGAGCAATTACTAATAAAGTAATTCCATGTTCTTTTCATTAATTCTTAATGAATTAATACACTTTTCTTAATGTATTTATGCTGAATGAGATTTGACAGATCTTCCACAGAGGATGGGAGGGATGGAGGAAGTACCTGGTGGTTGTCAAGAAAACAGGGCAGCAAAGAAAGACACTCTCATCAGTGGTTCTTTGTTTTTGTCTTGCTTGCATATATTTTTGTAAAGAAGAATGTAGAGCAAGCAGGTACTTCATGAAAAACGATTTTGTTCATTTTTTTCCCTAGTGAGTAAGACATTTTCCCCATGAAGGACATGTTTTAATCAAAATCATCTTGATTTTTTAATATAAGATATAAATTTTAAAATACTATATTTTCCCCCCCAAAATCTAAAGTGAGCATTGTTCATTTTATTTGCCATGACAATAAAATCACTATTAACATGCAGGGTGTATTTATACTTGGGTTCTTATAATGTAGCTACATTTTTCTTAAATTAGTTACAGCACAATTTCTTTTTAACTGCCACATATTGTCAGTCTCTATTTTCCTTTTCACAAACTCAACTTGATTTTTTTCCTCTTATGTGTTGCTTTAGAATGGTTTACAAAAATTCAAGAATCATATGCATGTTTTGCTCTGTCAAGCAAAATCTCCATGTGTTCATATTTAGTAGATGTTGTCACATTTTCAAACTTTTTAAATTCAATTCCTGAGAAAGTGTTTTTCATAAACCCAGTATCACAGGATGAAACTGTATATAGGCCACATCACTTTCTAGAAACAACATTCTGCCTCCTAAATCCAAATTACATTCCTGAGTGTCTGAAGACCATGTGTTGAGGTGTTCCTAGAGACCACTGAGGTGGGGCGATGGAGTCTAGATACTGAACCAGCAATTTTTACAGTCCAAGCTTGCAAACATTGAGTAGCAACACTTCTGTACCTATCAAAGGTGGCTTATTTCTCTGCAAATGATACAGCAAGAATCAAATGCATGGATTGCATGGTATAGCAGGAAAAACAGTTGTGTTGCAGTAATACTATTCTGAATATTAAATTTATAACTCCTTTCAATAAGCATTTTTTAACCCTACAAAACAGAGAAATTGCAAAAATATAATTAAGTAAAATTGAATTCCTCTTAAGAAGACTACCCCAAAAAAAGTCTCTGTACCAAACCAATAACATTGGAATATTTCATTCCTTAGGGCCACAAATAAGTCCTACACACACACACACACACACACACACACAGAAACGTTGATACAAGGAAATGAAACATGCTTCACTGAGAATGTAGCCTTGTTTGTAAATTAAAAAAAAAAAATTACTCTTCCTTGATTATGCTATGCTATGCTAAGTCACTTCAGTCGTGTCCGACTGTATGTGACCCCATAGACAGCAGCCCACCAGCCTCCCCCGTCCCTGGGATTCTCCAAGCAAGAACACGGGAGTGGGTTGCCATTTCCTTCTCCAATGCATGAAAGTGAAAAATGAAAGTGAAGTCGCTCAGTCGCTCAGTAGTGTCCGACTCTTAGCAACCCCATGGACTGCAGCCTACCAGGCTCCTCCATCCATGGGATTTTCCAGGCAAGAGTACTGGAGTGGGATGCCATTGCCTTCTCCTAAGAACTGTAAAAAGGACTTACACTGTTGGTAGGAATATAAATTGATGTAGCCACTATGGAAAACAGTATGGAGGTGCCTTAAAAACTAAAAATAGAGTTGATATGTGATCCAGCAATCTCATTCCTGGGCATATATCCTGAGAAACACTCTAATTTGAAAAGATACATGCACTCCTCTCAGTCGTGTCCGACTCTTTGCGACCCCATAGATTGTAGCCTACCAGGCTCCTCTGTCCATGGGATTTTCCAGGCAATAGTACTGGAGTGGATTGCCATTTCATTCTCCAGGGGATCTTCCCAACCCAGGGCTCAAATCTGGGTCTTCTACATTATAGACAGATGCTTTACCATCTGAGCCACCAGGGAAGTCCCCTAAGTTCATAGGAGCACTGTTTAAAATAGGCAAAGCATGGAAGCAACCTAAATGTCCATTGACGAATGGAGAAGATATGGTATCTGTGTGTGGATGAAAGTGAAAGTGTTAGTTGCTAAGTCATGTCCAACTCTTTGGAATCCTGTGGATTGCAGCCTGCTTGGCTCCTCTGTGTATGGGATTCTCCAGGCAAATATACTGGAGTGGGTCGCTATTCACTTCTCCAGGGGATCTTCCTTACCCAGGGATGGAACCCTGGTCTCTTGCATTGCAGGCATATTCTTTACTGTCTGAGCCACCAAGGAAGCCTGTGTGCGTGTACACATATGGATTACTGCTGCTAAGTAGCTTCAGTCGTGTCCAACTCTGTACGACCCCAGAGACGGCAGCCCACCAGGCTCCCCGTCCCTGGGATTCTCCAGGAAGGAACACTGGAGTGGGTTGCCATTTCCTTCTCCAATACATGAAAGTAAAAAGTGAAAGTGAAGTTGCTCAGTCGTGTCCGACTCTTAGTGACCCCATGGACTGCAGCCCACCAGGCTCCCCCGTCCATTGGATTTTCCAGGCAAGAGTACTGGAGTGGGCTGCCATTGCCTTCTCCGATATGGATTACTACTCAGCCATTAAAAAAAAAAAGAAAGAATGAAATGATGCAACATGGACGGACCTGGAGATTATCATGCTAAGTGAAGTAAGTCATATAGAGAAAGACAAATATCATGGTATCACTTACACATGGAATCTAAAATGTGGTACAGATAAGCTTATTTATGAAACAGAAACAGACTCACAGACAGAAAACAACCTTGTGGTTACCAAAGAAGAAAGGGGAGAGGGAAGGGATGAAATAAGAGTTTGGGATTAGCAGATATAAACTACTATATATAAAATAGAGGTCCTACTGAATAATCTAGGAAATTATATTCTCTGTCCTGTAATAAACCATAATGGTAAATAATATGAAAAAGAATATGCATATATATGAATTTACTGTACACAAGAAACTAAAACAATGTTACAATCATTTATACCTCAATTAAAAAAAAAAAAAGGAGTAACACAATCCTGTTAGTGATCCAGAGGGTACCTTGTGAGGAGTATGAAGCCAGTAATTTATCATCTCAGTTTTCTTCCAAGGCTGTCATCAATCTCCATCAGACTCCAATTTTTCCCGTACCTCCCATCAAAGTTGGAGAAATATCTGTGTTGTTCTTTAAGAAGTGAGCTACAATGTGCATTTGTTAACACTGTGCAGGGTTCCCTGGTCACCACAGCACAAACCACCCCAGAAACCCCAGCGGAACATGAGAAAATTGATGAAGCCTGCTAAAAGCGCCTGGCCACAGATACAGGTCATTGTATACAGACCTATCTCTTACCCTCTTCACCCTTTGGTCGCTGTAATAACTCACTGCTCTGGGGAGATCTGATCTGGCTGTCCCTACGAGCACTGAGGAACAAGAGAAAGACTTGGGATGAGAACAGGAACACTACGCAGATGTGCCAGAGACCTGATCCCCAGCACCCCCAAGCCTCCGCCTACTCTTTTTTGTGCCACCTTCTGTGGGTCTGATCAGTTTTCACTTAAACACAGTCAAAAGCTTAGTAAACAAAAATGTATGGGTTTCTTGGGTTTGTTTTCATTCTCTGAGCTGACATTGTTGGCCATGAGTCTTGTATCTCTCTCTTTCTCTCTCTTTTAAATCTTCTCATGTGTTCCCATACTTAAAAACAAAGCACCGTCTTCTGATCACCACCATTCTCGTCTCTCTCTGTACTCATATCGCTTTGTCCTATAAATTCTCTCATTTACTTCTAATAGCTTCTGGCGTCTAGTGCTTCTCATCCACCTCATACACATTTCATTCATGTGTAAATCTAGCTGAATAAAAATGATAAGACCTATTAAACAAGTTGGTCCTCAGTAATGTTTTTAGGTATGTGATATTACCTTTTTTCTCCAGCTCTGATACATCTCATATTTTAATGTTTTTTCATCTATTTTTGTAGATTTTGCCCTATTATTTTCCTTTTTTATAATTTTACTTTTAGAATTTGGTACAGAAGAAATGCTACCACAAGATAAAAATGGGAAGTATTCCTGCTTTTTGTAGTATATAGAATTCTAGTGTTTAAATTGGGCACTGTTTCATCCTTACTGATTGATAGAATTCATTCATGAAAACATCTGGGGCTGGATATTTAGTTTGAGGCAGTTTCTAACTATAGATTTAATTTCCTTAGGAAATATACAAGTATATGCAGGTCAGGAAGCAACAGTTAGAACTGGACATGGAACAACAGACTGGTTCCAAATAGGAAAAGGAGTACGTCAAGGCTGTATATTGTCACCCTGCTTGTTTAACTTATATGCAGAATACATCATGAGAAACACTGGGCTGGAAGAAGCACAAGCTGGAATCAAGATTGCCGGGAGAAATATCAATAACCTCAGATATGTAGATGACACCACCCTTATGACAGAAAGTGAAGAGGAACTAAAAAGCCTCTTGATGAGAGTGAAAGTGGAGGGTGAAAAAGTTGGCTTAAAGCTCAACATTCAGAAAACGAAGATCATGGCATCCGGTCCCACCACTTCATGGGAAATAGATGGGGAAACAGTGAAAACAGTGTCAGACTTTATTTTTGGGGGCTCCAAAATCACTGCAGATGGTGATTGCAACCATGAAATTAAAAGACGCTTATTCCTTGGAAGAAAGTTTTGACCAACCTAAATAGCATATTGAAAAGCAGAGACATTACTTTGCCCGCAAAGGTCCATCTAGTCAAGGCTATGGTTTTTCCTGTGGTCATGTATGGATGTGAGAGTTGGACAGTGAAGAAAGCTGAGCGCCGAAGAATTGATGCTTTTGAACTGTGGTGTTGGAGAAGACTCTTGAGAGTCCCTTGGACTGCAAGGAGATCCAACCAGTCCATTCTAAAGGAGATCAGTCCTGGGTGTTCTTTGGAAGGAATGATGCTAAAGCTGAAACTCCAGTACTTTGGCTACCTCATGCGAAGAGTTGACTCATTGGAAAACTCTGATTCTGGGAGGCATTGGGGGCAGGAGGAGAAGGGGGCAACAGAGGATGAGATGGCTGGATGGCATCACTGACTTGATGGATGTGAGTTTGAGTGAACTCCGTGAGATGGTGATGGACAGGGAGGCCTGTGATTCATGGGGTCACAAAGAGTTGGACACGACTGAGCAACTGAACTGAACTGAAGATGTTCTAATTATTGTTTTCTTCCTTATAGATTTTTGCTTCTAGGTATTTGTTCAGTTTATCTAAACTTTCAAAATATGTTGCAGTGAAACTATTTATAATTTCATCCTATTGACATTGTTTTGAAAACTGTAGACTTTAGAATATCTTCTTTTTATTTCCTATGTAGGTAATGTGTGCCTTCCTTATAATTTTCTTGATCAGTCTTATTGCTAATGTACCACTTCCTCAATTTTTTTCATAGGAATATCTGTTACTTTAATCTCTTCTGTATGTTTATTTTATGTTTCCTTTATTTCTGCTCTTTTATTATTTTCTTCTTTTTCCTCTCAGCTTAATTTTATTTTTTAACTTTTAATATAAATATTTATAGCATTGATTTTTAACCTTTTTTGTGCACTAAAACTATAAATTATGCTCAAAAGACAGCTTTATATTTATCTCACAATGTATGATATATGTTTTTATTGTCATTCAGTTTGTTGTGACTTCTTGCATCATTGTGTTACTTATAAGTGTATTGCTTAATTTCCAGTTGGTAGTTTTCTAGTTGGATTTTTCTTACTGATTTCTAGATTAATCACTGTGTTCAGAGAACATGCTCTGTACTATGTCAATCTTTTGAAAATTATTTAACTTGGTTATGGTCCAGCATTTAGCCCCCAAATTACAAGAGTTATCAAAAAGAACTGAATTCTGTAGTAGTGGATCCTAAACAACAAAATGCACAAAATTGATCTAATTTCTGTATCCTTAGTAAGATTTTTTTTTGTCTACTTGTCTTATCAGTTATTGAAAGGTATGTTAAATATCCAAGTCTGAATACAGATTTTATCTTTTATTTCTGTCATTTTCTTTCTTTCCTTTTTTTTTTTTTTTTGATTGGTCTGGTAAAGTGTTTTTTTCTAAATTGGAGCATAGTTGCTTTACAATGCTGTGTCAGTTTTTTCTGTACAACAAAGTGAATCAACTATATGTGTGTATATATCCCCTCCCTCTGGAGCCTCCCTCCCACCCCACTGGAGTCCCACCCCTCAGGTCACCACGGAGAACTGACCTGAACTCCCTAAGCTGTATAGCAGCTTCCCATTAGCTATCTATTTTACACATGGTAATTTATATGTCACTGCCACTCTGTCAGTGAAAGCTATACTATTAGGTATATACAATTAAGACAGTTATAGCTTCTTTATGGATTGATCTTCTTTTCATTATGAAATATTCCTCTTTATTGTTAGAGATGCTTTACGACTTTCTAGAATCAAGGAAACTATCTAGTTCTTCTTCACGTTAGGCTTTCATCTCTTTGGCAGCAGTTCAAGGACTTGGTGGTAACTCCCAACACTTATGTCACTCTCGAAGTGTTCTCAAGGTCTTTTCCTACTGACTTTTCCACAGCACTTTTCCAGACCTTCCCATTATTACAAACTATGGATAGGATCTCTGCAATAAAATATTTTATACTCAGAACCATCATATTTTCTCCCTTATTTCCTTTCCCTTTTATACGCCAATATTTCCTTTTAAAGCAGTGAAGAGAAACTATTAAAGTCTAGAAGTAATTTTCCTTCAAGTCCACAGTCTTGTGATGATGTCACAATATATATTAATGCTATCTCTGCTTCCATTTCTCTCTGACACCTGAGAGCCTTTGGCTGGGAGAATTTCTTATTAATGAATAATTCAGTAATTCTGTTATCATGACCAACACACTTAGTTCTCACTTTAACCTTAGGTGGGACTTGATTGAGGCTTCAAACAATTACTAGCACCTTCTTGTGGCAATAGCAGGTGACTTTTCTAATATATATATATATATGTATATATATATATGTAGTAGTAAAGACTCAAAAATATGAATTATAAGATTCACACTATAAACTTTTCTTATGAGATGGAAAATAAAAAATTTCCATCTAAAATGTTTTATAGTATGATCCTAATGAATCAACTAATTTGAAGGAGTGTTTGAATTAGTATGGACCCAGGAGAGTTCCCGGAGAAGGCAATGGCACCCCACTCCAGTACTCTTGCCTGGAAAATCCCATGGACGGAGGAACCTGGTAGGCTGCAGTCCGTGGGGTCGATAAGAGTCGGACACGACTGAGCGACTTCACTTTCACTTTTCACTTTTCACTTTCATGCATTGGAGAAGGAAATGGCAACCCACTCCAGTGTTCTTGCTTGGAGAATCCCAGGGACAGGAGGAGCCTGGTGGGCTGCCGTCTCGGGTCACACAGAGTCGGACGCGACTGAAGTGACTTAGCAGGAGAGTTCCAGTCAAATAAGGGCAACTAAAATTTTTAATCTGATCTTACCCTGCTTGTAATATCTGGCTATCAATTTGTGACTTAGTGATAGAAAATGGTACGATTCTTTATTCTATGCAATGGTATGGTTTTCTCCATATCTGTAACTGTCCTTTGCCCATCCGTGACATTAGCTACATGCTCAAGGCTACCCAATTCCCATTCCTATTGCATCCCCCACTACAAACTTTAGGAAGTTATCTTCAACTGACTTAGCTATTTTTCTCTCAGAACTTTAAAGATGCCTTGACCAGAGCTTCTCTGTGCTCATAAACCTGTACTTTCTTCCACATGACTGAATTACTCATTCTTTAATCTGGAAAAAAGAACTTTGCTTTATTACATGCATGAGCCATTTATAATCACTTTCTAAGTATTACGAGAGACTAATGTTTCCATCTCAGAAATAACTACTGATGAAAACATTTCTGTATCTGTTTTCTTTCGCGCTCACTATCTTCTCAGGCTATGGTAACTGCTTCTGATTTGGTCACCTTGCTCTCTTCCCTTCTTTTTTCCACTTACCTTGTCAAGGAGCCAGAGTAATTTTCCTAAATAAATCTGTTCAAATCACTTTTTGCTTAAAGTCATTCACTGACTCTTGGCTGTTGAAAATTTCTATCAAGGACAACTTCTTCGTAATCTGGTCCTTCTTACAAATCCAGCCCTTTTACTAACTTCTTATCACCACTCCTAGATCTACTTTTTGCAGCCATCTATTTATATTCCTGTCCTCTTTATAGGGAGGAAATGCCCAGGCACAAGGTAAGCCCTCAGTGCAGATGGAATGCAGGAATGCAAGATGCCTGAGAGGAAAGGTCAATTTTCATTTGAATGACTCCCACAAAATTCTGTCTGCCAGTGTTCCAACCTAAACCACCATCCATCGCTTCTTTGTTTTCATCCTGTGGTAGTCCATGAAAAAAAAAAAACAAAAACGGTAACCTCTTTCTGTTTTGAGCCGTGCATATTCTGTGGAGCTACTTAATAACCTAAAACTGTAGCTATGGACTGGAGTGGAAAGAACATGGACTCAGGAGTCCAGGGCTCCTGGTTTTAGTCCTATGAATTTAAGAAAATCACCTAAAGTCCCAGCGACTCATTTTCTCCTAGGTCTTTCTTGGGCCTTTCCAGCTTTAGAATTCTATGAATTCAGGCTGAGCCTCACATCACCCATGTTTGTATTAGGGTCCTTCTGTTTTTCTGGGCTCTGATTGGCTTCTTCCCTTTCCTGATCTTGCCTCATTTCACTTTTGTCATTTTAAACTCTGGTAGCACTAACATAAAAGGGCCTCTTATTTTGGATTGGCCCCTTGTTTCCATACAAATTAAAGGTTTTTTAATGGCTGTCATTTCTGCAGAGCAAATGGTTGTGTAAAACAATGCATCTTTGCTTTGTCTCTATAGATATGCATATTGATTCTAATGAAAAGTGTGCGTGAGCAATTGGTGTCTAACTTCCCCAGTCTCAGAGCTGCATTGCTCACAGGCTCAAAGTTATTAGCTCATTTGTCTGACATCACAGGATGTAAAGTTATTGCACAAAGTTACATTTCCAGTACTTAGCCCAGATGTTGAACCGCCTGATGGATTAAAGTTCTTGGGCCCTAAATTTCAGATAAAGTTGGTTATCTGGGGTATATATTTTTCAAAAACCGAATCATTAACTCACAAATGAAAGAGGAGGTCTTGATTAAGTCAAAAGAATGACTTGAGATTTGATCTGATCTGAAGAGCCTTGTCTTTAATGTAAGTAACAGACTCTCTGGCTGGCCCTGGAGTGAGAACAGGAACAGGATCAGCGTTGACAACATCTGCCATGGCCAGTGTCTGAGGTTCCCATCGTTCTGTGTGGCGTCCCGTTCAGTTCAGCAAATTCCGGAGGATTTTGCACCCCATTGACTGTGCTAGTGACAAGATCTGATGTCTGTCAGCAGACAGGAAAGTCACAGCCTGTTGTGAGCATGTGTTGGATTCACTCTTCTGGTTTTTGTAGAGTGTATTGGCTGGTTTGCTTCAGTGATCACTTTACAGTCTGCTCCACGCTGAGTCTGGAAAGGAAAAAAAAAAAAAATACAGTGAAACTGTTTCCTTGTGCTTCAGTGTGTCCTCAAGGATACTTGAGAGAAGTGGTCCCTCCTCTTACAGAAGGACCCTTGGAGACGACCAAACCATACCTTCACATTTCATAGGGAAGGAATTAAAGGGCTAGAGGGATTAAGTGATGTGCTTAAGGTCATATATCAAATTAGGGAATGCATTAGGTATATGAATTCAATTTCTCCTAACTTAAAAGTTCAGGGTTTTCCACTTGTCTGTGCTTATTTTCCAATTAAGGTTAGAGCTGTATTTAATTCATACATACGATTAAACTATCCCTACAAACAGGCTTTATTTTTCCCATGAGTGGATGGTAGCTGGTAAAAGATGGAACATTTCTCTGGAGGTTATATGTCTCTTTAATACATATGGGGGAAGGGTTCAAGGGTTCACCATCTTATATTTGGGGATTTCCTTCAAAATATAAAAAAGTGGTTGCAAGGTGACTCACATTTAACAGATGTCCAGCACAGAAGTCTTTCTCAAATTTGGCTAGGAATCAGAATCTGTGATTATGTATTTATTCATCTGCCATGTTTTTATTTACTTATATTTTCATATAGATTCTCAAGAGTCATGAAGGAACAGCAGAATGATAACCTCTATTGTTAGGGAATCTTGCATCTGTACAAGATCAAGGAATCTGTACTGGTTTAATGTTCTGAGGTGATTCTGACTTGCAGGCAGTTTTTGGATTCACAGCCTTTGTGGAAAGAGGACTCAGCTGTTTTTGGTTTTCAGCTGTAGCATAAGCTGCTGTAATGCCGTGCAGCTATGCGCTACAACTGGAAATGTTTAGGTCGTGTAACACCTTTGAATAAAGTTTGGAAAGTTTGCTCCACATTGACAAGTCCATACCTTTAGACAATAATGCCTTCCTGGTCTTTTCATAAGATATTATTTTCTCCATAATATGCAGCTAAATAGCCGTCAGGAATGGACGTGTGTAATTTTGGACAGAATTATGCCTGAGAAGTATAGAATATCTCTTTTTCTCTACTGGTCTCCTTGCCCTAACCTGAGAGGCAGTGACATCACTTGGAACAGTTGTAACATTTTTAAATGGATGTGTAGAAGATGATTTTAAACGTTGAATAATACCACACAGAAATTCTGGGGCAACAAAGCTTTAGGTTATCATCTATAAAAGTTGTCCCTATGGATTATTCATGATGATTCCTACATTTCGTCAAAGTTTCAAGCATGAACTCCAAGTTAAAATTACAGCTTTCAAAGCAGAGGCAGGGAAGGAGTGAGCTGACATGTGCATTATTTTAAAAATGGAATGACTGTGGGAGAATGTTGACATTTAGGTAAATAACTTAAAATTGCTTGCTAAGTATACTGGCCTTTTTATTCTGTTAGACTTTTGACTCAAAAATCTGAAATTGACTCAATCTTTCTACTGCTTTCATGTATGAGAAAACAAATTTCATAGCAGTGATTCTGAGGAAGAGACATAAAATTTAAAAAGAAAGGAAATATCACTTTTGAGGGTCTAGTATCAAGGTAATACTATTTCTTGTGATAGTTAATGGTAAGAAATTTGGAATCCAATAAGGAAAAAAAGTTATTTTATTGACTCACTGGGAACTGGTCATACTTCATTGGCATTTTAGATACCAGCTACCTAAAATATTAGGTGGCCTCCAAGAATTGCCTGTTTTTTCCTTTCAAAGTCTATAAATTATGAAACTTTATATTCTACTGGCAAATAGACAATGTTTTCTCATTTCCGTGCCCTAACTTCTTACTCATTTACATTCACTGATGTACTGCTTTGCTGAATTTAGTTATATCCTGGTATATGATGGTAGGATTATACAAGAAGATGGAGTGAATGTGTATGTAGCACATTATTTGACACAAACCTATGTTATTTTCATCTGCCTGCAATACAATATTTGGAAACGGGTGTCAAATATTTTAAAGTCCAGCAGACATAGCCTTCTCAACAGTTTTCAAAGGCTCTTTGGTTCTTCAGCATTTCATTCTCCTCTCAGAGAACACAAACCCAGGACCTAGTCAGAAAGAACTCTACAAGAAAAGAAAAACAAAAAAGATTAAAACCACTACCACCACAAACCCAGATTCATAATTTTTCTCCGAGTTTTTGAAAAGAATAAAGTTGGAAGGAGAAAGTTGTAGAGAAAATAATATACTTAAAACAATTTTTTTTTTGGATTTATTTATTGGCTGTGTTGGGTCTTCGTGGCTGCATGGGTTTTTCTCTAGTTGTGATGTGCGGGCATCTCTGTGTGGTGATTTCTCTTGCTGTGGGCAGGGGCTTTCAGTGCACAGAGTTCAGTAGTTGTGGAACACGGGCTCAGAAGTTGCAGCGTCCAGGCTCTAGAGAACTGGCTCTCTAGTTGTGGCACACAGGTTTTAATTGCTCCACAGCATGTGGGAATCTTCCAGGATCAGGGATAGAATCCATGTCTCTTGCATTGATAGGTGGATTCTTTACTACTGAGCCACCAGGAAAGCCCATAAATAATACACTTTATACCCATAGAAAGATGAAGATGAAACAACAGTATCCTTTCTTCATGTCCTGCCCTCCATGGATCTTCTGAAGAAGCATTCCATGGAAAGACTGTCTTCAGAGACTGAATTTTTCATGAGTGTTATAATTTACAACTGTCAGTAAAAAGTCAAGAGTGATACAATTCATGTGTGGATTAATGTACTCTCATAGAAATCTTTGTAATGTGAGACCCTGTTTTGGAAAACTGTTACCTTGGTTTCTACAATTCCTTCTTAATATCCTCTGCTTATTCAAACAGCAGTGATTCTTGGTAATTGAGGTCATCTTCTAGTCCTTTAGGATTAAAAACAAACCAGAAGTGAAATTAGATTTCTACTTTGAAATGCATTCCCACTTTGTACATATTTATATCAATAAGCTTCCTCTTAAAGTGACACTTCTATGGCTTGCCTAGAAATTTTGCCTCAGTCCAATTTGAACCAGACCCAACATCTCACTTGCTTTGATTATTAAACTCCAGTTCATTGCTGATGCTCTACTGAGTGATGATTTGTGAGTATTTCTATCCCAGGGTTTGAAAATCAGGGCTCACAGAAATGAATTTTTGTTTGTTTTATTTTAGATCTCATATGGAAAATATAACTATTTATATTTACAGCTCAGTTAAATCCTCTTTAAGTCCTGCCTCTCAAATGATTTTCCTTCTTTCTTCTTTAGCCTACAGTCGTGTCTAGCTGAGTTACAACATTAGAGATTCTAAATGAGATGGAGAAGCATTATTTGATTTATATTTAATACACTTAAAAGGACTTCCCTGGTGGCTCAGACAGTAAAGTGTCTGCCTACAATGCAGGAGACCTGGGCTCGATCTTTGGGTGGAGAAGCTTCTGGAGAAGGAAACGGCAACCCACTCCAGTAGTCTTGTCTGGAAAATCCCATGGACAGAGGAGCGTGGTAGGCTACAGTCCATGGGGTTCCAAAGAGTTGGACATGACTGAGCAACTTCACTTTCACACCTAAATTCCTTCTTTGCAAGTTTATTTGTAGATTTACAGATCTTAATATATTGCACTGAGAAAAGTTAGGTTTGCCTCTGCTAGTGAAATATGTGATAAACGTAGCGAGTTCAGTCAATAGTTTGGAACTGTAAAAGTAGGATGCCAGATCTCCTATTGCCTGGTTCCCTACTCAGGTTTGTTCTAAATGGGCATTCGTACATTACTTTCAGGTCTACTCTTAATCACATTACACATGCTCAGTTATCTTATAAAAGAATTCATTCACATAGAAAGATGGAATATTTTGGTTTCATAATGTATATTGACAATGTACGCCAATAGCGATTGGCACAACCTACTCGTCAATATCACCATGACAAAATTCCTTTAAATATTGTCAAGATATATGATCATATTAATGTTAGTAAAACATAAAACAAATACATTTTCACAATAAAATATTTTATAATTGTGACATCAGGTTCTTCCTGTGATTTTACCACAGGACTGTGTGACAATTTTCAAATCAGTACTTCACTTCACTTTCTTAATGTGTAAAATTGAAGGTCTGGGTGACATCTAAGGTCTAGTCTCAATTCTGAAACATTATGATTCTATCGTGTTTCAGGATGCTGAAGATATTCCAGATTTAGTTCTGTATTGTCATTTTATAGAAGGGGAATAGGTTAAAATAATTTTCTACTTGCATACGTCTGAGTGGTCCAGACCACTGTATACAGGTGCTGTGAAGGTTAGAGGTTTGAATCATCACAGTCCTTAACTTCAAAGACTTGAAAGCATTTTGCAAGATGCTAAAATTCAATATGTCTTTCAAAAACTTTTCATCAACATCTGTGGGCTCAAGCATTTTGAATAGATAGGTCATTCAGATTCAGGGTCATCTTTATTGTTAGAATTATTTTTTTTTTGGTACTTTATTTTATTTTTTTTATTGAAGTATTAATACACAATACTGTGTTAGTTTCAGGTGTACAGCAAAGTGATTCAGTTATACAGATTGTTTTTCAGATTACTTTCCATTATATGTTTTTACATATATTGAGTATATGTTCTTGTGCTTATAGATCATGTTGGTTATCTCTTTTATATATGGTAGTGTCTAGTCAAGGCTATGGTTTTTTCTGTGGTCATGTATGGATGTGAGAGTTGGACTCTGAAGAAGGCTGATCACCGAAGAATTGATGCTTTTGAACTGTGGTGTTGGAGAAGACTCTTGAGAGTCCCTTGGACTGCAAGGAGATCCAACCAGTCCATTCCGAGATCAGCCCTGGGATTTCTTTGGAAGGAATGATGATAAAGCTGAAACTCCAGTACTTTGGCCACCTCATGCGAAGAGTTGACTCATTGGAAAAGACCCTGATGCTGGGAGGGATTGGGGGCAGGAGGAGAAGGGGACAACAGAGGATGAGATGGCTGGATGGCATCACTGACTCAATGGACGTGAGTCTGAGTGAACTCCGAGAGTTGGTGATGGACAGGGAGGCCTGGTGTGCTGCGATTCGTGGGGTCACAAAGAGTTGGACACGACTGAGCGACTGAACTGAACTTAACAGTGTGTATATGTTATGGAGAAGGGAATGGCTATCCACTCCAGTATTCTTGCTTGGAAAATCCCATGGACAGTGGAGCCTGGCGGGCTACAGTCCGTCTCTCTGCACCTTTCCCCTTTTATAGCCGTGAGTGAGTCTATTTCTGTTTTGTGTATAAGTTCGTTTCTTTCATTTTTTTTAATACAAAATTCCTTGTTTGGATGTTCCAGCCTCTGTGCAGCTGAATCACCCCACTAATCAGTCTATACTTACATGATTTCCAAAAGTGCAAACTGAACTGCTGCTTTTCCTCCTCAGAGATTTGCTGTCCCATTTGTTTTTAAGCTTTCTGAAAGAAAAGAAAAAATTTTTGGCTTTGCATAAGAGCTGTGCCTTGTGGAAGTTTTGGAAATTTAAAATTGTAGTCAAGATCCCCACTTGCAGGTGAAACATTATCTGGTCATCTTGTCATTAGTGCTGACAGTGTTGGCTGGGGTTGCAGTTGAGAAAAATGCTGGAATGAACCTGGAAACAGTCATATGTGCCTCATCCATCACCTCATTAATCACAAAGTTAACATTGTCTCTTAAACAATGCTGCTATAGTGTAGAGGTAATCCTCATTTATAGTTAAGCTACTAAACAACATTCAAGAGTGAAGATTCCCCTTCATGCCCTGCCAAGTATGGCTGAGACATGACAATCATGACATTATTCATTGATAATTAAAGCAGAAAGAAGTATCCTGGGCCATGATCTCATTTTTACACAGAATGGAATAGGCTCATAAGAGGTTCCATGTAGACCCATAATTATTATCTTATTTTTTTGGGGGGGGTACTATTAGTATCATAGTTTATGACTAGAAATATGATGAAGTCAGAGAATATTAAGTTTAAAGTCCTGTACTTCAGTGTATTACCTCTGTCCACTAATGGTCATGGTATTTAATATCTCATCTCCAGCTTGCAAACTTGTGAGATCATACCAGTGTGCAATATCAATACGAAGAATTATAGAGGAAATGGGGAAATGATAATGATGACAATTGGGTATGATTCTGATTTATGTGCACACTAGTCTAGAGGTATAAATAAGCCACTTAGGGAAATGTGTTCATCTGAATGTGCTGGAGTTGCAATATATCACGAAATCCAGAGGGCAGATATATCCCCACAAGCACTTAATTTTTATTCAGAGGCAGCTGTTTGTCCCCGAAGGATCTGGTTATTCTTTTAAAATATATACAGTTTGGGTCGAAGATTATGAGTGTATTTAGTTATTCATAAAAATATATGCATGCCATATATAATAAAAAGAAATGTTACCTATTCATTCACTCCCTCAAAAAAAAAGGGTACATTTGAAATAAATATTTGTATGTATGAGTATTCTAAAAAGTTCTGTATGTATATAAGATTAAATATTTATGTTCTTTTAGTTTCTGTCCTAGGGAATTAAAAATTAAAAAATAATAACAGTGAAAAAATAGCAAAGATTTTTAAGTGATCTAAGGTTACTCAAAGTTTAGTTTTGGTGTTACATAGGTTTGAGAGGAGCAGTTTCACTTAGGTCACATTATAGTATTTGGAACTATTCCCATCTTTAATAAGACTTCAAATCGATATTTTAATTTGTGAAAGTCAATCTGCTAGCATCCTGATTATGGATACTTGAAGCTGTAAGATTAGAGAAACAGATAGAGTCTATTATTTCTTACTGTTGGAAGCTTTATAAGCCCCTGTAATAGGTAAAACTTTTTAACGTGTTAAAAAAACTGAAGTCATGCTAATATGACTGTTTTGACTATTAATGTTATATCTCTTCACTTTCAAATTTCTTGCAATATGCTCCTCAAAGCTGTCCCATCTAGTTTCTCTTTCCAACACTCTACCAGAGTCTTCCTATAAAAGTTAAAAGATTAAATTGCACGCCATATATCCAGACCTTATTTTATTTGATCTCTTTCCATACTACTCCGTCTTTCTGGTGTGTCTGCCTTCTATTTCATGACACTTCTGAGTCTCCTGCATCTTCACTACCCTTTCTAGTCATTCACCATTCCTTTGTTGTTGTTGTTGTTAATAGAATCCTTAAACATTGTTTCCATTGAGTTTTTGTTATTTTGTCCCTTTACCATTAAGTCATCTATTCCTGAAGGAGATCTTCCATTGTATCGATTTTCTCTAGATGCCTTTCCAAGTGTGCTAAACATACAGTTATCCAAATCCTCATGTGACCCCTCTCTCCTGAGATCTAGATTTCTATTATCAACTGTATATCCAAGACATTATTTCTTTGATATCCTCTAGCCACTTCAAAATTAAGCATGACAAGATGAAACCTTATTCCATCCAGACTCTCCGTGGGTATTTTATATCTCTATAAACTATCTTGCCATGTGAAAGCCATCTCACAGGTTAAGCTGTTGCCTCTTTAATTCTCTTTCATATTCAGCCAGTCACAAAACCCTGTCAATTAACTACAAGAACTTCTTAAGTCTGCCCATCTCTTTTCATTGTTATGGTCCTAGTTCAGGCTCTATCCCATAATTCATGAGGAGCTCAGTTGACCATCCAAGGTTACACAGTCAGTAACTGCCTCAGCCAGTGGCTGAACGTCAGTGAGTTCTCTGACTCCTTGTTCTTTAGTCAGATCATGAAGGGTACAATCCATTCATTTTGTTAAAACTGGTTTTATAGATGCTGTAGTTATTATTGCTTTTACATGACCTTTTACTTGATTAAAAATCTGTGTTGGATGGGTATGGATAAAATATTAACTGGCTTTCCTCAGTTATATACATAAAGATAGTTCAGTTCAGTTCAGTCACTCAGTCATGTCCGACTCTTTGTGACCCTATGAATCACAGCACGCCAGGCCTCCCTGTCCATCACCAACTCCCGGACATCACTCATACTCATGTCCATCGACTCGGTGATGCCATCCAGCCATCTCTCCAGCCATCTCATCTTCTGTCATCCCCTTATCCTCCTGCCCCCAATCCCTCCCAGCATCAGGGTCTGTTCCAGTGAGTCAGCTCTTCACGTGAGGTGGCCAAAGTATTGGAGTTTCAGCTTTAGCATCAGTCCTTCCAATGAACACCCAGGACTGATCTCCTTTAGGGTAGACTGGTTGGATCTCCTTGCAGTCCAAGGGACTCTCAAGAGTCTTCTCCAACACCACAGTTCAAATGTGATATCAAATGATTTATTTCATCAAAAGTTTCATCTCCGTAGCTTTTGACCAGAGGAATCAACTATACATTCATAATGAAGTTTTTAAAATAGCCGTCAAATAGACAAAAGTTGTAAGATATTAAAATAGTTTAAAAATAAGGAGTTCTAAAAGTTCTCATTTGCAAAATGAGAAGTAGATAAAAGATGAAAGAAAGCATTATTTTGCATAACAATGAGAGTCCTATTACTACCCGGGCTACTTTCCAAGAGTAAAGAGAAGCTGTGGAGAGTGTTCAAAACTTCCCTCATGATTTTATACTGTGGTAATTTATCAAGCCAACCAAGTTATTATGTCCTTACTTTGTAACATAAAGAGAAAACAACTCATAAATTCCCATTTGAAACTTTGAATCCCTGACCATGTTCTGAGTATACATTTACACAAATTGAGAAGTGAAGAGAAACAGAAGTTAGCCTTCAAGGCAAATAGAATTTTAGTCTACTCAGTTATTGTTGTGATATTTTATTGATATAAAAATATTGAATATAGCAAGAAAGTCATTATTTTAGCAAATTTTCTCAATTTGCAGTAATAGTATTGAGTTTTAGAAGAAAAACTGAATATTAAGGTCACTCGTCTCTACCTTCTTTACTCCAATCCACAAACTTGTGTAAGCTTCAGGCATTATTTGAAAAGCAAGTCAAATATAAACTCTTGCTGATAAGAATTAATATTAGCAAATACATAAATAAGTACACTCACATATGCATATATATTAATAAAATATATATAAATTTATAGTGTCTATATATATGATATATAAATATATGCTGCGATATTGTGTTTCATAATAAATATATATATTTGGTCTTTGCTCCTGTTTAGGGGATTTCCAGTCCACCCCCAGAACTTCTAGAAGGGAAGGGACTGGAGATTGAATTCAGTTGCTATTACATACCTACAACATTCATTAAATACCCTTGTAATGAAGCCTCTGTTAATAAGATAACATTGATGATACTGTCAAATCAACCAGTATATAATTCTGAAAATGCAGATAAATCACAGTGTTTTATTTGGTGAGATGAGATTTCTTTCCTCATAATATTAAGGAATCCAAAATTATAATATTTGCAAAATATTATGAATATTTGCAAAATACTGTGAAATTTGCAGAATGCTTGCTTGATAATACACATCTAGTATATTTTAATGCATGCAAATCAATTCATAGCATTTTAATTCAAACATGAATTTGGATGTAATATTTTATAGGTTTGTATAAACTTTATAGACTACATGTTTAGCATATATGATATTGTTGGCGTTTTGCTGAAGTTAAAATCTTGATAAATATTGTGAATACATGAATCTGATTAAATTGCATGAGAGGAGTGTGTGTATTTAAATGCTGTATAAATACATCATAATTAAAAATAACTTGTATATGGAAAAAGAAACTAAAAGGAGAGAGTTCAGAGTGCTTCTGTGTTGCTGATACTGTGGAGGTTTGGGGAGAAATAGTGAGCTCCGGGAGGGCAAGGAAGTTCTGTGTTCTTTCCCTGTGCCTTGCCCAGGGCGTCTCTTCCATTTGGCTGTTTCTGAGTTACATCCTTTTATAACATCCTTTTACTGATTCAGTCAGTAAAATGTTTTTCCAAGTTCTTTTGAGCTACTTTAGCAAATTAATTGAACCTGAGGAGAGAGGTGTGGGAAACTCGGATGTACAGCCAGTTTGTCATGAGTATAGCTAACACCTTGAACTTGAGGCTGGAGTCTGAAGTCCAAGGAGAGGATCGTGAGAACTTCCAATCTGTAGCTGGTGGGTCAGAAGCACGGGCACCTACCTCAGTTGGCCTCTGTAGTCTGAAGTGGGACGGGGCAGTCTTGTGGGGCTGAACCCTGCCTTAACCTGTGGACTCTGGTGCCATCCCTGGATAGATGGTGTTAGAATTGAGTTGGCTCTTCAGACACCCTGCTGGTGACCAAGAATTTCCGAGTGTGTGTGAAAAGCCCCCTCCCCTCACACAGGATGCAATTGAGCCCAGGAACCCAAAATACATATAAATATATATCTTTGGGGATAATCTGAGTCTATACCTCTGAGACATGATCTTACCAAGTATAGAAAAAATATCACACACATACATACACACATATATATACTTGTATGTAAATTATGTATATGTATATATAATTTCTGTATATAAGCACATACACACTTGTATGTATTCATAAATATTTAATGCATATGTATACTTATTACATATGTTTAGTACTCACACATATATATATATTATACATGTACATATTATTATACAATTCATAGGACTACACGTTTTTTCCTGCAGTGAAATCATTAAGCAGCATAGGAAATTTCAAACATAATGATCTTGCCTTTGAATATTCAGAAAAAATAATTCTTGTACTTGTAGAATGTATACCCTTGGCAGAGACATCTTGGTACCAATGTCTGTTAGTGTAATAATTCAGGGCAAAGATAAAAACAGAAGTAAAGGCAAACTTTGCATTGGCTGTGTTGCCACACTTGTAAGAATAAGGACAGTGGATGTAACAGTTGCAATGATATTGATGCCATCACCATTTTGAATTAGCAATTTAGAGCCAGCATTTAAATTCATTATCTTCTTGATGAGTTATCTCACAAACATATGAGAATTGAATAAATTGCTTACCTATTCAGTCAGGAGCGGGTAGGAGAGCTGTTTGTGAGCAGATCTGTTAGAATAGCTTGTTAACTGAGGTAGAGGAAGAGTTACAAATGAGAAACAGATTATTAGGCTGGCTGAGGTCAAAGGAGAAGTTGAGTTTGTGTGGGAGGTGGCAGGGGCCTCATAGGGGTCAGGAATAGGACAGATGCCTTACCGGCATCTCAGGACTGCACTATAGCGAACAATGAGCATCTTCATAAAGCATGAACATATAAAACCGCTCCTCTAAATTAAAGATATTCATCTCTAATTATATTTCCTTAAAATTATAGAATTATGAATATGACAGTGAATTCAAATGTAGATTTATTTAACAAATCCCATAACGGCCTCAGAAATAATATCTAAAACTACAGATACCTGTTATTTAATATAGTGCAAATACCCTGTGTAAAATTCTGGATTTTCTATTTGCCTGCAAGAGCCATTATAGACTCAGTGTTGGGGTGTAAATATTTTCAGGAATCCTGCTATTATTAAATTTCCATGCACTGTTGTGAAGTTTTACTCCTTTTGTAAATATTTAAATGCTTTTGATTCTGTTTTTTTTATTGTTTGTTTTTTGGTAAAGGGAGAACACCACAACATCTTCAATTAAAACAAGCTTCTTTAAGAAACACATATGTCCAAATAAGTGAAAATAGTGTAACCATTTACATTGTCAGGACAAATATTGTAGCTGCCATTCCTTTCCCATGAATTAAGCCTGATGTGTCTGGCCAAGTTTTCCTCCAACAACAGAATCCCCTTGCTCTTCATAGGCCCCTCATTGTCCCCTTTTCCTGCTCAATATATTTCATGTGTCTACACGAAATCGGGGGAGCCATAGTAAATTCAACACATCTATTAGGCAAGTAAGGATACAACATTTCATTGTTGTCTGGAACGTGCTTCCCCTGTAAAATGCCCAGAGACTATTACACTGAAAAAGATTTGCATTCTTCCACTCTTTGTTCTATATTTTTAGATTTAACAGGACTGTGAAACTGTATGATCCATATTTGAGAACGTTATTGCAAAAGTATTTGAGAATCAGCAGGTCCACACTAGCAAATACGGTTTTATACCTCTACTTTGTACTTACCATGCTAAGTCATTACTAAGCGTTTTTATCCTTTCCGTTTTTCTGGTTAACCTTATCTATTACTGTTAATATGGTGAAAAACAGTATAGTGCCTATGAAGTATGGGATTTAGACCCGGCATTTACTTGAAATCAACTTGACTACTTATCAAGCAGTCTTTAAACTGAGAGTACTTAAAACTGCTTGAAATGCTTTACAAATATTAACTTGTTTAATTCTATAGCAATAATATGAGATATGATGAGATCCTTAAATAGATGAATAAATTGTATCACAGAGAACTCAGAGTCATACAGTTCACAAATAGTAGAGCAGTTATTCAAACGCAGGTAGTTTAGTTCTAAAGTCTGGACTCTTAAATTGTTCTATGCTGCCTCTCTGTGTATACAACCTTGGGCAATTTCCTTAAACTTTCTCAACCTTTCTTCATCTATAAAATAGGACTGCTAATTATACTTGATTCAGAGACTTGTGAAAATTAGATGTGGTAAAGGCCATGAAATGCTTAGAGCAGCACATAGTATGTAGTGTTAAGTTTTGTTATTTTGGATATTGTTTTCCCTACTGACCTCCTTTAATTTCTTTGGAAGCACTGAGCTCCTACCCCCATCAGAGCTTTGCACCGGCAAGCTGCAGTTCTCCCTGTGTCTACCTCTGACCCTCCTGACCTTCATCTCCAATGAGCCTGTACACTGAGAAGACCTGCACAAATGCGCCTTCCTCAGGGAAGCCTTTCCTAACCCTTATATGGGGTGAGCACTCCCCTCCCCTTAGCTTTGGCTTCCTGGGAAAAAGAGCCCGAGGCAAAGGCGTATGTTTTTTCCATTTGGCTGGACACTTTCTTGGGAAGTACAATCCCAGGGAAGCAGGAGTGAGGAAAATGAAAGCCAGGCATTAAAAGGGAGAGATAGTCAACGCAATGGAGAACATTTCTCAGATGGCCCAGCTTCTTGACAAGCCGATTGCTCCTTCACCTATCGCATCTTCCAAGAGTCCTGATTAGCCCCCTAAGTGGTCCATCAGGGTTAGGAAGGGACAATAATTATTTCTTCCGGTTCTTGTTTCCATTACTCAAAGGTGGTCCATGAGGTTTTAAGGCCTTTATGTATTTCCATGCATACCTGGGTGCCAAGCAGATTGACCATGGTTCTTGCTTCAAACGCAACGTCAGATACACAAGGTGAAAGGTTAAAGGTTCTTTGCAAAGCCTAGATTTAAGACACAAGTCCACGTGCACCATCACATGAAGACTGAAGAGGCCACAACTGCAGGTCATCTGGGGGTGTAGCGGGGACTGTAGGTGACTGCAGCATCAGCAGTTGGCCTCATGATTTCAGAAAGAGCACGGGTAGGATATTTCAGGTTATAAAGCAGGTCAAGTACACAAAATGAGTAGAAGACATGCAGAATTCAGACTGGTATGCTCTGTTATACACATTTATAAACCCAGGTCTCTTTTCTTTTATAGCATTTTTCATAGTTTGCAATAACATTTATTTGTAAGTTCATTTACTTTAATTCTTATTTTCTTTCTAGACTGAAAGAATCCTTAAAGATAGGAAGGCAGCATAAAGTTCAGATTACCTAGATTGAATCCTGGCTCCACTAATTGCTAACTCTGTGTCTTTGGGAAAATTACCTCATTTCTCTGTGCTCCATTTCTGCACTAATCAGGGTAAAGATAGAACCACTATGAATATTAAAGGAGAAAGCGTGTGTTAGTCACTCAGTCATGTTCAACTTTTTGTGACCCCATGAACTGTAGCCCGTCAGGCTTCTCTGTCCATGGATTTCCCAGGCAAGAATACTAGAGTGGATTGCTATTTCCTTCTCCAGGGGATCTTCCCAACCCAGGGATCAAACCCAGGTCTCCTGCTTGCAGGTAGATTCTTTACCATCTGAGCCACCAGGGAAGCCCATTAAAGGAGAGGCACACAGTTAATATTAGCTATTGTCATTGTCATCACCACCATCATTATCCTTGTTCCTGTAGCAGTTAGCACTTTGCTGCCTGCAGAACAGGCTCTGGAGTAATAAAGCATGGAATCTGTGAGGACTGAGGTTTTGGTCTTCTCTGTTCCTTTTTGGAGCTCCAACTTATAAAATAAGAGAGAATTAAAAATGTACTAGGTATTTTAAGAAGAATGTTCAAAATGATTAGGTAAATGAGTCAATTAACCCCAATATGTTTGTTTGATTTGTGGTCTGGAAAGTGAACCATACACTGATTTCAGTTCAGTTCAGTTCAGTTCAGTCACTCAATCGTGTCCGACTCTTTGCGACCCCATGAATCGCAGGACGCTAGGCCTCCCTGTCCATCACCAACTCCCGGAGTTCACCCAAACTCACATCCATCGAGTCAGTGATGCCATCCAGCCATCTCATCCTCTGTCGTCCCCTTCTCCTCCTGCCCCCAATCCCTCCCAGCATCAGAGTCTTTTCCAATGAGTCAAGTCTTCTCAAGAGGTGGCCAAAGTACTGGAGTTTCAGCTTCAGCATCATTTCTTCCAAAGAACACCCAGGACTGATTTCCTTTAGAATGGACTGGTTGGATCTCCTTGCAGTCCAAGGGACTCTTTGTCTTCTCCAACACCACAGTTCAAAAGCATCAATTCTTCGGCGCTCAGCTTTTTACACTGATTTAGAGGAGGCTTTACAACAGTGGAGAAGGAAATGGCAATCCACTCCAGTACTCTTGCCTGGAAAATCCCACGGACAGAGGGGCATGGCAGTTTACAGTCCATGGGGCCCCAAAGAGTCAGACACCACTGAGTGACTTCACTTGCATTTAAAGTACAGAGTAGTTTTTACAGTAATAAACTATTTGTTGTACTTGTCTTGGGTGACCTTGAGGCCACAGCTTTAAGTAAAGAAAGGTAGATAATAGTAGTAGCATAGATTAACTCCTAAATATATGAGGCTATTTCCTGTACTAAAATTGATGCTTTAGAGTAAATTATAAAGTTTAGGGTTATGGAGCTTCCTCCTTTGGATTAATAAAATGAAAATAACTTCTGTTCTTTTTGAATAGAGGTTCATATAAATTGAAGCATGTATTTTCCAATATATGCAATTATATATATATATATATATATATATATATATATGCCATTATTATGTCCATTTACTGCTGTCTCATTTACCCCTAAGCCACACAGTAAATTTTTGAGATTAACCATTGTGCCCTTTTTTGAGTATGATTTTTCCGCAAGCGTTTAAATCATGATCAGAGGTTTACATTTAAAAAACAGATTCTATTTTTCTGTCATGCTGTGGCATTGTGGAGCCAGTGATGTGTCAAGGTGATATTGACTTTTGGTCTGTGCTTGCCAATTGTGCTTCTTATCAAAGTTGTCTCAGTTTGTGTTATTAATTACAAAATATCAAGTCATTATTTTCTGTTCAAGAGTTATTGTCCTGAGGTCAGCAAGTTCTATTATTGCTTCTTTTGCAATTATACTTGGCTCTTCCTTTATAAGAAAACAAAAGCCTTGCTTATTATTACAATATAATGTGTGATGCTTATAACTGCTGTCCTGTGTATAAGTAACACCATCATGTCATATTCTGAAACAACCACAAACCTCACCCTAGATTTGTCTAGGCTTATTTGGCTGAATGCTTCTATATTAGAAGACCTTCTTCTTAGGCTAATGAACTGACTACTTTGAGACTTTATTGGCCAGTGTCTTTCAAGAGTTGTGAAGAAAGTATAATAATAAACTACCAGAGGAATTAAGTAATTCATCAACATGGGTATGACTTGTCTGTTTAAAAAAATCTTATGAGAAATTCTTTATTGTCAGAGGTACCATGTAGCACTGGAAATTAATTTTGCCTAAAATGATTAGCTAAAGTCTATGTTTTAAGCTGTAGAATTTTTTTTAATGTCTAAAAGACAGTCAACAGACAAGGGCTTTGTTTGTTTATGTCAAATGACCAAGTAGCTCTGACTAAAATTACATGTTTTTATGGAGGGAGGAGCTAAAAAATCTGGTAAATTTCTGATCCCATCCAATTCCATCAGTGTTAGTCGCTCAGTTGTGTCTGACTCTTTGCGACCCCATGGGCTGTAGCCCACCTGGCTCCTCTGTCCATGGAATTCTCCAGGCAAGAATACTGGAGTGGGTTGCCATTCCCTTCTCCAGGAGATCTTCCCAACCCAGGAGTGAAACCCAGGGTCTCCTGCATTGCAGGCAGATTCTTTATCATCTGAGCCACCAGGGAAACTCTAATTCCACCAGAATAGCACACAGAAAAGAACTCTAGAGAGTGTGCATTTATATCAGTTTTGCTTGGGTAATTTATGAAGAAAACCTTCATTAAATGACCATAGTTCTATCTTATCTTCTTCAAGTCAACAAGTAAGGAATCCCCTTGACTATTAATGGAGCATATTATTACAAGACATTGGTTAAAATATTTCTCACGGCTCAGTATACCAAATTATATTCTAAATTTCAGTCAGCCTGATGAAATACTCTGAGGACGTTTTTCCAATTTTGTTTTATAGAGCTTCATCAAGTCTAGATGAAAATAATCAAATGTAACTTAAAGGCTGTTATTTTTATAGTCACAAATATTTGAAATGATTATTGTAGTCCTGTATCTGACTGCTCAAATTACAATTTCTCCATTACTGTAACATTTCTTTACACTTGCTGCTGCTGCTGCTGCCAAGTCGCTTCAGTTGTGTCCGACTCTGTGTGACCCCATAGATGGAAGCCCACCAGGCTCCCCCCTCCCTGGGATTCTCCAGGCAAGAACACTGGAGTGGGTTGCCATTTCCTTCTCCAATGCATGAAAGTGAAAAGTGAAAGAGAAGTTGCTCAGTCGTGTCCGACTCTTAGCGACCCCATGGACTGCAGCCTACCAGGCTCCGCCGTCCATGGGATTTTCCAGGCAAGAGTACTGGAGTGGGGTGCCATTGCCTTCTCCACTTTACACTTGAAACGAACCTAATTATTCTTGTTTGTCTTAAAATTTTCCTTAACCTGTTTATTTTACTCCCCAATTGGAATTCCCACCTTCCTTTTCTACCTGATAAAAACTCTAGTAGAAGGTTATTGCATTATCTAGTTTTCACAGATAGAGACATTGGCTTAGGCAGCCCATTGAAAATATACCCATGTAAACTTTTTAAGAATGAGAAGGGATCCTATCTAATTTTTTCCTTGGATCTCTAGTATTGAATCTATCACGTGTTTAACAAATGCTTGTTTTTCTCTTGAAAGTAAACAGAAATAAAGTACTATTACAGAATCTTAAGGACAACCCAATTTATTATTATTATTTGTGTGTGTGTGTTTCAAGTAGAAGTGGGTATAGAAGCTTGTTGGTAGAGGAAACACTGGTCTTTCTCTTCAAGCAACTATTTTAACATAAATACAGTTCAACTTACTGGACTACAGTAGGAAAGGGAGAGAAGGAATGTAAAGTCAGATTATGTACTTTGCCAACAGTGAACAGATTTCCAGGATGTTCTCACTGCTTCCAGTATGCTTCCTTATTAAGGTCTCTGTCCATTGCCTCTGCTTACTAACAGCAACAACAACAAAATGCCTTTACTAATAATTTTTTATACTCTTTTTTTTAGTTTTATACACTCTGTACTGATTAATTGTTGTATACCCAATATGCATATCAATCTTTTATCTGGTGATTGAGGTGTAAAAGAGAGTAGAATACATTTATTTATAATTTATCCCAGTTATCTAATTCATAATAATCTTACAACCCATGTATTTCCATCCAGTTAATTTATTCACACTTTACAGTAAAACTCTGTGAAAGGAGATCTCTACAGGGAATCTGACAGCCTGTCATCCTGTAACACAGTTTATCCTGCCAACGTCCCCAACCCTCTAGGAAATGTGGCTCTATGAATCTTAGGAGACAGGACTGACTATGCTTTGTACAATAATTCATTTTTTCTCTCCCTGTTTTGCGTGGATTCATTTATAAATCACTATTATCCTACCATTGTGGATCAGATATGTCCTGTGTTTATATAGGACATTTTGGCCAGTCACATGATAGAGCTTAGCATGTCCTTGGTTCCTGTGATAGAGTTCTGTAAAGACTTTATACCTTTTGCAGTTAGTGAATCAGAAACGTAGACAGGTTTTGAGAGAGTTAATATGGACCTAGGGTTCCAACATGTCTTGCAATCTGAGTGACTGTGATTTAGTTATGCCTGTTAAGTTTTCAGTGCTCCGTAGTTGCAAAGAGTCAGACACAACTGAGCAACTTCACTTTCACTTTTCACTTTCATGCATTGGAGAAGGAAATGGCAACTCACTCCAGTATTCTTGCCTGGAGAAGCCCAGGGTATGGGGAACCTAGTGGGCTACTGTCTATGGGGTCGCACAGAGTTGGACATGACTGATGCAACTTAGCAGCAGCAGCAGCAGTCAAGGTGCATCATTTTGCTACAGGAAATGTGCTTTTATTTTTTTACATTTTTTCTTAGTATATTTTAGCTCATAATTGGGTATTTGAAATAGTAGGATTCTACCAGTGATTGCACAGTACAGAAAGAAAAACTTCTATGACATTAGTAGAATTGATTTCCAGCAGATTAATAAGTAATCTCAGTGACTTACATTTAATGGAACAATTACATAAGGACATTTAATTTTTACAGGCTTGAAACCTTGCATGTTTTTTAGAATATCCAATAAATTAGGATAGAATAATTTTACTTTATAAAAATTTTATAATACATAAATTTCAACTGATATTTATCGAGACCATATAGTATGTTAGGCATTATTTGGAGTACTGGGAATATGCACAATGAAATTAGCTTTCTGATATTCTCTAAAACATATCTTAATTTAAAATTCTAGGTTGATATAGGTGATAAAATGGGCCTATGCTATCCCACATATTTTGTGTCTTGTGTTTGAAAAAATTTTTTACCTTTTCAATGTAAGATTTTTCTGGGTCCAACTTAATATCATTCAACCTTAAGCTTGTGGACCTGTGGTCATTTGCAGAACTAACATGAATTATTTGAAACATTTGTGCTGCATAAATAGAGAAAAGGTCTTCTTTCATTTACTTCAGTGTTTGTAATATTTGCCTATCATGACATTGAATCCCTGGTCCCTTTTGCCAAATATAACCACAAAATAGTATTCTTATTTCACTAGGAGTCCTGGGAATTTGCACACACTTCTTCGAGTAAATACATGTGTAAATATGTATGCTTCTCAGCCCCCCAAAGACCCTGGTTTTCCTCTCTTGGCAAGGGAAATGAATTCTACAATCCTGAATCATTTACTGAGTATGCTTGCCTTCTGATCTCCCAGGGGTCTGATCAACAAAGTGCCAAAAGACATGCTCATTCTAGAGAGACCAGCAGCCCAGGTCTCTCTGCAGGAGGATTTGATGAATGTTAATGAAAACCCCTACTGCTCAGAAATAGACAAGTTGAAACTCTGGTAAAATAGGTCCTTGGTGGTTATGCTAATATCTGAGTAGATCACCATGTCCTATAGGTTTCTTACTGAAGCTCTCTATTCATGACCTTAAGTATGACCCATTATGGTTGCTATTACTTAGAAGTGGTGAAGATCAAGTTATAACACTGAGGGGAAATATGAATTATTCTGTTTTTCCACAGCCGGTATTTAACATGTGTTTTTTGAAAATAGGGTGATCAAATTATTTTTATACATGGGGTTTAATATGGGATATTTATAATTATATGATTTATATTTATTTACTCATTTATTTATGATTACATGGGATATTTATAATTATTTTAAAGAAATGCTATGCCAGTCTCAAAAGCATACCGCTTTGTAATAATGAGACAGTTAACAGGCGGGTAGAAATTTTAACTACTTTGAAGCAATGACTTCTTGTTGGATGACCCATGCTTTAGCTAGACATGTCGCCTCATCTCTGGACCTTATACAACTTTCATTTCCTTTGTTCAATAACAGGCCCCACTGAAGCAGAGACTAACTCTTTCTCCTTCAACATTGGCTGTGTTATACACACTACCCCCACAATAAATATCTGTTGCATGAATTATTAGAACTGCTGCTGCTGCTGCTGCTAAGTCGCTTCAGTCGTGTCCGACTCTGTGCGACCCCATAGATGGCAACCCACCAGGCACCCCCGTCCCTGGGACTCTGCAGGCAAGAACACTGGAGTGGGTTGCCATTTCCTTCTCCAGTGCATGAAAGAGAAAAGTGAAAGTGAAGTCCCTCAGTCGTGTCCGACTCTTAGCGGCCCCATGGACTGCAGCCTACCAGGCTCGTCTGTCCATGGATTTTCCAGGCAAGAGTACTGGAGTAGGGTGCCATTGACTTCTCCGATTATTAGAACACTAAGATTATAATTCAGTGAAGGAATCACCCACTAATATATCACAGCCTTTATGTTGTTAATAATAAAAAAACTCAGTTTAATTTCCAATTCAGAGGTTATAAATTATTTCCTTTCATTTCATATTTTACCTTAAATGCTGCTTTAAATAGAAGTTATTTTTGTCCCAGCTTTTTTCTGATCAGCTGCTTATAAAAGTTCCTAATTACGTATGTTTGCTACTTTTTCACTACTGTCATATTTTGAAATCATGTCAGTGTGAGTTGAAAATCTTATTTCTAAATGGCAGATATTTAATTTGATCCATATTTAATTTCTCAGTTTGTGCTGAAGAGCTTATTAATATTCTTTCTTTCCAGCTATCATTTAATAGTCATATGCATTGGTAATATAGTAAGTATAATTGAACACAACCCTATTTAGATTTGATCCCTGGGTTGTAAAGATCCCCTGAGGAAGCAGATGGAAACCCACCCCAGTATTCTTGCCTGGAGAGTTTTATGGACGGAGGGAGCCTGGTGAGTCGACTACATTCCATGAGTTGCAAACAGCTGGACTGAGCGACTATCACTTTCACTTTCTTTATATTTAAATGAGATAAAATATTTTCCAAAATGATAATGAATGGACTTTCCTGAGGCTCATAATAAAGAATGCATTACTGAAACCTGTAAAAACCTGGTTATTGATATTGTATCTATGAAAAATTGAAAAATGGGGACTTGTATCTAAGGTTTGACAAACAGATTTCATTAGAAAAAAATGTGAAATTGGATAAATAGCCACTTTGAAACCTCATGTATCTATTGTATCATGTTTACTGTTGCACCCCCAGGACTGCAGAGTACCCTAGTAATCTTGCTATATTCATGTTAAGTACTCATTAGGTATTTGAACAAATAAAATTTAATCAAGGAATGAATGAAACAGTGAATGACAATTCTAATAAATATTAATCATAGTATAACTTAAAATTCAATATTGATTATGCCCTATAAAACATACTACCCTTCTGATAGAATCTATTAACATGAAGGAGAATACCTACATCTAAAGCAATAATTGTTACAGTTTGCCTGGTCAAATATTTTGATGTATGGATATCTTGCTCTTCTTGTTCTTATTTTTCTCTCTCAGTTTAAACTGAGTGAAAATTTAAGCTTCTTAAAATATACGCTTTGTTTAAAACCATCATAAAATTCTATCAACACAAGTTATTCATGGTTTGGGCAGTATTTCTTTTTTTTTAATGACTGAAAATCATGTCTTTTTCAAAGAAAGATCAAACTTAAATTTTATCCATCCTTTAAAAGTTGAAAATGAATTATTTTAAGATTCAGAAGAGTTCATTCCAGGACCTTTCATGATATCTATGCCTCCCTGGGGAGAGGGCAGGAAATGAGAGCATTCTGAACATGACCACTCTTCCCTCCCTCTCAGCATCCTGAGGCCTTGCACAAGGGTCTCTGTCATCCGAGAACTCCCTCGAACCCCTGCCCACAAGCACCTTTCTCACTGCACCACTTACGTTGTTTGTACACACATGACCCCTGTTAAACTAACTTTATTGATCAATTCATTACAAAACAGAAACGAAAAATTTTAAGTCCAAACAACCCCTTGGATGATTTTATTTGCCTTGGCTTAATGAAGTTAGTCAAACTGATTAAACAAGTGTGTGTCTATGCGCACAGCTTAAAGTGCTAGAGCTGATTTTTTTTTTTGAATCATTAAACTTTATGATATAGGTTTAAAATAGGACATTTATGTATGAGCAGTGTTGCAAATGATCAAATACCTTCACAACGGTTCTGTATTAGTTCTATTAGACTGTACAGTGTAAAATGCTGATATTCACCTGCTTCTTGACCTGGAAAAAATGGTAATTATGTGTGCTTCAATCTGACATATAATGGAAAATAACTCCCTAATGTAGCCTGGCATTTTGTAAAGTCCTGAGTCATGGTAAGGTAATTAAGACAAGAAAAAACATGTCACAGGGGTGGGAGAGGGGATTGTCCTCTTTGGATTTGGGAGCAGAAGTTCAAGGTTCCACACTTGATTCTATTATTTAGTGGTTGTGTAGTCTTAGGCAACTCACTAAACCCTTTTGATCTTCCATTTTTTCTTTGATGAAGATATATTAATAACACCCTCAACAGTTGTTGCAAGGATTAAAAGGGTGCAATGAATGTGAAAGTACTTTACAAACCATAGACAGTGATAAAATCCAAGATAAGATGCAGTCTTCTGTTTAATACTGTCTAGCAAAAATACAGTGAATAATGAGAAAAGCAAGAAAACTTTTTTCTTGTATAATAACTGATTGCGATCATAAAATGAAAAAACTGTAAAATATTATACTTGTTGCTTTATAAGACAGACATCCCGTGTGCATTTTTGAGCTATGATATCTGCCAGTAAAATTCCCAGGCTAGGCCATTCCTTTCCTATGAAAGCAAGTCACACCACTCCCAAGCTTCACGCAAACTGTCAGTACCATCTAAAAATACTCCTGCACAGTATGAATTAATGCTTTCCACTTTGACATTACAATATCGTTTTTATATAGTCTCTCAGCACTTCCTTCCAAGCATGATTTAATTAATGCTCATTTTCGGTACAAGACAAAAATCTTTGCAAATATTTTTTCTTGTTTTTCTTTGGAACTGTGCGAGGAGACTGCTGGCTGTTGAAGGAGGGACAGGATGTCTTTTCTGGGCTGTAGTTGTGCTTGGCCTGATCCACAGAAGGAGAGACGGTGTTCTTAGGTGCCAATATTTGGTTAAGAGCTAACAGCAGAAAAATAGCTACTTGGGTAATTCAAGTGATGCTTTTTGTAGGCAAGTGAGAGAATAAATAGAAATAGTCCTATGAGTTATATGACCTTTCTATTTTTTTTTTTTTACTTTCTTGTTCTTAATATTTTAATTTTACATCAGTTTACTTCATGATGGGCTTCCAAGGTGGCTCAGTGGTAAAAAATCTGTCAATGCAGGAGACACTGGAGACTCAGAGGGTCAGGTTTGATCTGTGGGTCAGGAAGATCCCTTGGAGAAGGAATGGCAACCCACTCCGGTATTCTTCCCTGGGAAATCCCATGAGCAGAGGAGTCTGGCGGGTCCATAGGGTTGTAAAGAGTTGGACATCACTGAAGTGACTTACCATGCATGCCCAAAGATAGTAGTTTAAAGTACAAAATCATGGATAATGCTTCCACTTAAATGTGGTTGATTGACTACTTGCATTCATCTCTACTCCTTTGAAAAGCATGAAAATTACAATAAGAGACAGACAAATAAAGGTGTAAACCTTAAGAACGTCAAGCAACAAGTGGAGTGCGCTGCAACAAAATCTTGAAAGCTGAGTTGATGGACAAGGTTAAACTAATTAATGGAATCAAGAAGGCTGAAACCCAAACTTCCTGATTATAAAGCTAAGAATAAAGACAATCTGCATGAGACAATCCCAGAAAGTCTCAAGTGGATCAGTAGGTGTATCTGAAGAGGATATATAGTTGGAGTTGAAAACTAGAGGATAAGTTGATTTTCCTTATCAACATTAGTGGTCCCCAGGTCCCCAGAACAGCTGGGCAAACTTTATTGTTTTATTTAGGAAAAGATAAGGAACTTACTTTTTGATTGGAGTGAAAGAGAAGGTCCTTGCACTTGGGAATAGCAGACAGAGCTGAAGGTACAATAACTAAACTGAACACAGGAAAACTGAGGAAATCTTTCCCTAATGGCTTCAAAAATACCTGGAAAATTCTTCATGCCCACAATAGGGGAATTTCTCCCTGACTCGTGGATATTTAGTGTCAGAGAAATATAAATAAAAAACAAAGCACCAGCAATAGCTACAAAAGAAAATTGAGAGAAATAAAGACAGTACAAGGAGCAAAAGCAATAGTTTTAAATCCTATTATAACTAAATTATAATTATGTCTTTAGAGAAGAGTAAACACTGTATTTATGATATAAGAATAGAATGCTAAATAAAAGGATATGCAAGAACAAAAGTGAATTCTTGCAAATTAGCTATATAAGAACAGAGATAAAATACTCAAAACAAGGACTGAGACATAAATTTGAGAAAGTCTTCTGGAGAGGAAAAAAAAACAAAAAAAAAAAAAAAACTAGAATTAATTTTTTTTTTTAATTAGAGGATTAGTACAGGAGGTATAAGTTTGTGTAACAGATCCGCTTTTTAAATCTAAGTCTTTATAGAGCAGTTTTAAGTTCATAAAAAAAATTGAAAAAAGATTCATACAGAAATTTTCAATATACTCGCCCCCACACATGGAAGCTGCTCCATTATCAATATGGCCCACAACACGGTACGTTTGTTATAATTGATGAACCCACACTGATGCATCATGATGAACCAAAGTCTATAGTTAACATTCTAGTTTACTTTAGTGTATTTACTTTAGTGTTTAGTGTATTCTATGGATTTGGACAGATCTATAACGACATGTAGTTATCATTATGGTAATGTAGTGTATTTTCATTGTCTTAATAATCTTCTGAGCTCTAACTATTCATCCCTCTCACCATCCCAACCATTGGCACCATTGATCTTTTTAATTTTTTTACTCTCTCCATGGTTTTCCCTTTTCCAGAAAGTCATATAAATGGAGTCATACATTATGTGGCTTTTTGGATTGGCTTATTTCACTTACTAATATGCATATTTAAAGTTCCTACAAATGTTTTTCTGCCTTTCTAGATCATTTCTTTTTAGAATTGCATAATGTTCTCTTTGTTTGGATGCACTACTGTTTATCCATTCACCTACTGAAAGACATTTTGGTTGTACCAAATTTTCACAAGTATGAATGAAGCTGCCAAGTATGAATGAACATCTGTGTATAGGTTTTTGTGTATATAAGTTTTCAACTCCTCTGAGTAAATACCAAGTTGTGCAGTTGCTGGATTATATGGTAAGTGTATGTTTTGTAAGAAACCACCCAACTGTCTTCTAAAGTGGTGATACCATTTTGCATTCCCACTAGCAATAATGGAAGTTCCTATTGTTCCACATCCTTATCAAGAGTTAGATGTTGGCAGTGTTCCAAATTATGACTGTTCTCATAGGTGTATAGTGATATCTCATCGTTTGAATTTGCATTTCCCTAAGGAAATATCATAGTGAAAAGCAGAGACATTACTTTGCCAACAAAGGTCTGTCTAGTCAAGGCTATGGTTTTTCCAGTGGTCATGTATGGATGTGAGAGTTGGACTGTGAAGAAAACTGAGCACCGAAGAATTGATGCTTTTGAACTGTGGTGTTGGAGAAGACTCTTGAGAGTCCCTTGGACTGCAAGGACATCCAACCAGTCCATCCTAAAGGAGACCAGTCCTGAGTGTTCATTGGAAGGACTGATGTTGAAGCTGAAACTCCAATACTTTGGCCACCTGATGCGAAGAGCTGACTCATTTGAAAAGACCCTGATGCTGGGAAAAAATGAAGGCAGGAGGAGAAGGGGACGACAGAGGATGAGATGGCTGGATGGCATCACTTACTTGATGGACATGAGTCTGAGTGAACTCCGGGAGTTGGTGACGGACAGGGAGGCCTGGTGTGCTGCGATTCATGGTGTCGCAGAGTCGGGCACGACTGAGCGACTGAGCTGAACTGAAGGATATATAAAATGAAGAATCTTTTCATATGCTAGTTGTCATCTATATTTATTCTTTGGTGAGGAGTCTGTTCAGGCCTTTGGTCAATTTTTTAATCAGAGTGTTTGTTTTCTTATTATGGAGTTTTTAAAGTTCTTTCTAAATTTTGGATAAGAGTGCCTCATCAGTTGTGTCTTTTGGAAGTATTTTCTCTCATTCTGGCTTGTCTTCTCATCCTCTCAACATCTTTCACAGATAATTTTTTAATTTTAATGAAGCCTATCTCGTCAGTTCTTAAAAGTTATTGTAATACCAAAGGGCATCTAGATTTTCTACTATGTTATCTTCTAGGAGTTTTAGAGTTTTGTGTTTTACATGTAGGTCTGTGATGTGTTTTGAGTTAATGTTTGTGAAGGACTGTACATTCTAGTTTTTTGGGTTTTTTTTTTGGTATGTTCAGTTCAGTTCAGTCACTCAGTCATGTCCGACTCTTTGCAACCCCATGGACCGCAGCATGCAAGGCCTCCCTGTCCATCACCAGCTCCCAGAGTCCACCCATCCCATGTCCATTGAGTTGGTGATGCCATCCAGCCATCTCATCCTCTGTTGTCCCCTTCTCCTCCTGCCTTCAATCTTTCCCAGCATCAGGGTCTTTTCCAATGAGTCATCTCTTTGCATCAGGTGGCCAAAGTGTTGGAGTTTCAGCTTCAACATCAGTCCTTCCAATGAACTCTCAGGACTGATCTCCTTTAGGATAGACTGGTTGGATCTCCTTGCAGTCCAAGGGACTCTCAAGAGTCTTCTCCAACACCACAGTTCAAGCATCAATTCTTCAGTGCTCAGCTTTCTTCACAGTCCAGCTCTCACATCCATACATGACCACTGGAAAAACCATAGCCTTGACTAGACGGACCTTTGTTGGCAAAGTAAAAGCTTTTTAATATGCTGTCTAGGTTGGTTATAACTTTCCTTCCAAGGAGTAAGCGTCTTTTCATTTCATGGCTGCAGTCACCATCTGCAGTGATTTTGGAGCCCCCAAAAGTAAAGTCTGTCACTGTTTCCACTGTTTTTGGTATATAAATGTCCAGTATTCTAGCACTATTTGTTGAAAACACCATCTTTCTTTCATTGTATTTCCTCTGCTCCTTTGTCAGAGATTAATTGGCTATATTTATGTGAATTTTTTCTGGGTTCTGTATTCTGCTCGATTCATTGACCTGTCTGTTCTTTAACCAATGGCATGCTGTCTTTAATACTGTAGTTTATAGTAAGTCTTGAAATCAGGTAGTGTCAGTTATTCAATACTTTAATAGTGTGTTGGCTATTCTGGGTCCTTTGCTTCTCTGCAAAACTTTAGAATCAATGTGTCAATATCCATAGTATAACTTGCTAATAGATTTATGGGGGTTGCATTTGAATCTATAAATCAATTTTAAAAGGACTGACATCTTGACCATGTTGAGTCTTTCTATTCATGAATATGGAATGTCACTCCATTTATTTAGTTCTTGAATTTTATTCAGTAGAGTTATTTAGTGTTCCTTATATATGTCTTACACATAATTTGTGAGATTTATACATAAGTATTTAATTTCTGAGGGTGCTAATGGAAATGGTATCATGTCTTTATTTTTTGTTTTGTTTTTGTTTTAACCCACCAAGTTTATTTTATTTTAATTTTTATTGGAATATAGTTGATTTAAAATGTCTTGGTAATTTCTGCTATGAAGTAAATCAGTTATACATATACATATATCCACACTTCTAGAAATTATTTTCCTATATTGGTCATTACAGGTATTAAGAAGAGTAACCTGTGCTATTCAGTACATCCTTTTTAGCTATTTACTTTAAATATAGTAGTGTGTATACGTCAATCCCAGTCTCCCAATTTATCCCTCTCCCCTACTGCCCCCCATCTGAAAGTCATAGGTTTGTTTTCTACATCTGTGTGTATCTTTATTTTCAACTTCCACTTGTTTATTAATGATATATTTAAAAGCAATTGACTTTTGTATGTTAACCTTGTTTCTTGTAACTTGCTGTGATCTTTTATTATTTCCAGGAACTTTAAATCAATTATTTGGGATTTTTCACCCATACAATCACATCTTGTCTGAACAAATGTTTTAATATCTTTCTTCCCAATCTGTGTACCATTTATTTCCATTTATAACCATCAGTGGGTGTTGGATTCTAACAAATGCTTTTTCTGCATCTATTGATATGATTATGTGACTTTTTCTCTTTTAGCCTATTGATATGATAGGTTACATTATTTTTTGAATATTTAACTGTAGGGGAGTGTTTAACAGGAGGATTCCTACGTGCTGTTTCTCACAAGTCCTTTGTTTCTTTTTAAGCGGAACAGCAGGCTGCTCCCAGGAACTGAGGTCATTGTGTGAGACAGGCTTGAATCTCCTTTAGTAAACATTTTCTTTACGACAAACTCAATTAATCAAGACCCCTTTTTACAAATATAATAAATAAGGGGGAATTGTCAGGGAACATTTAACAGGAGGATTCCTGCATGCTGTTTTCTATTTCTCAAGGATTCTCTGTTCCTTATCAGTTCCTATTCCAAGAATGAGTAAAGCTGCATGCAGTTCTCAGGACTGAGGTCATGGGATGAGACATGCAGTAACTCTTTTCAGCATCAGAGACCTTGTATGTATTAGACTATCCATATTGTGGCTATGGATAAAACTTTATCCTGTGTAATAGCTGAGTAATCATCTCACTAAAGATAGATAAGCCTGCATTCCTGCTAATAAAGCACCTTTACTCCATCATAGCTTGGGTCCCCATGTCTTTCTTTCTTGCTTGCTTGCTCTCGCTCTCTCTCTCCTCAGCTGATTCTCTGGAGCGCAGAAACCCGGCTTGCTCACTCTCCTTCCTGGGCTTCTAAGACTCTGGAGAAGGTGCCCTGTGCCTTCACCCACCCTCTCGAGAGGGCTCTTGGTGCCTTTGTGAGAGACGCAAGTCCTGTGTCAAGGACTTTATTGGTTCTCTGCGTAAACCAGGGAGTATCAGCCTCTTTCTCTCTTTTACTTTCTTATCATCGCCTCTGGACCGCCAGGTCCCGGTCCATTAAAGGACCCCAGCATTTAACCACAGTTGCATACCTAGGATAAATCCCACTTGATTGTATTATATTATTTTTTATATGTTGTTGGATTCAATTTGCTAATATTTTGAGGATTTTGCACCTTTGTTAATGACAGACATCAATCTATAGTTTTCTTTTCCTATATTGACTTTGTATGGTTTTGGTTAACCAACTTTTTTTTCCTCCAAAAAGAAAGAATAGAGAAAATGGAAAGAAACTTATTATCAAAGAAATAAAAAATTTTTTGAGGCTTAACGATGACAGTTATGAAATTTAGCATGTTCCAATTAAGCAAATGAAAATAACAGTCACGCTTAAATACTTCATCATGAAATTTCAAAAAATTAGGGACAAAAATATACACTAACATCTTCCAGAAAGGTGAACAAATCCAGTCAAATATCTAATGCTGATGGGATAAAAGCAGTCTATTTCTCACCAGCATCTAGATGCTAGGGGCCAGTATATCAAAGTGTTCAGATTTATGAAGGAAAATCATTCCTAACCTGAAATCATATACCTAAGCAAACAGTCAGTTATGTATGTGACTAGAATAAAAGTATATTCAGATGTGCCTGATATCAAAAAATCTTACCTCCTGTGGATTAGAAGAGGTATTTATCAAGAGAAGAGAATAATTAAAGAAAGAGGAAAAAGAAGTGGCATTTAGGAAATAGGAAATCAAATGAAAGAGACATTAAAGAAAACTCCTAATTTATTGTCTTCGGACAAAAACTCTGAAGCCAACCTAAGAATAGTCAATCTAGATTGAGAAGTTGATTACACAAAGTCTCCACAAACTATATACAAAAAGAAAAAGAACAGGGAACTTTCATAATCCACCAGATACATTGCTATTTGAATATATTATCAGATCTAATCCCTTGAATCTATTTGTCACTTCCACTGTATAATTGTACGGGTTTGATTTAGGTCATACCTGAATGGTCTAGATCAAACCTGTATGATTATACAGTGAGAGTGACAAATAGATCCAAGGGATTAGATCTGATAGATAGAGTGCCTGAAGAACCACGGGTGGGTTTCGTAACACTGTACAGGAGGCAGTGATCAAAACCATACCCAAGAGGAAGAAATGCAAAAAGGGAAAATGGATGTCCGAGGAGGCCTTACAAATAGCTGAGAAAAGAAGAGAAGCGAAAGGCAAAGGAGCAAAGAAGAGATATACGCATCTGAATGCAGAGATCCAAAGACTAGCAAGGAGAGATAAGAAAGCCTTCCTAAATGATCAATGCAAAGACATAGAGGAAAACAATAGAATGGGAAAGAATGTTCAAACTACCACACAGTTGCACTCATTTCATGTGCTAATAACATTATGCTCATAATCCTTCAAGCTAGGCTTCAGTAGTACATGAACTGAGAACATCCAAATGTAAAAGCTGGATAGCGGCTGCGAGGCACAGGAGTGGCCAACAGGAGATATCACACGTCCAAGGTCAGGAGCGGCGGCTATGAGGAGATACCCCACGTCCAAGGTAAGGAGCAGTGGCTGTGCTTTGCTAGAGCAGCTGTGAAAAGATACCCACGTCCAAGGTAAGAGAAACCCAAGTAAGAAGGTAGGTGCTAAGAGAGGGCATCAGACAGGGTTTCAGACAGACTGAAACCACAATCACAGGAAACTAGCCAATCTGATCACATGGACCACAGCCTTGTCTAACTCAATGAAACTAAGCCATGCCATGTGGGGCCACCGAAGATGGACGGGTCATGGTGGAGAGGTCTGACAGAATGTGGTCCACTGGAGAAGGGGATGGCAAACCACTTCAGTATTCTTGCCTTGAGAACCCCATGAACAGTATGAAAAGGTGAAAAGATAGGACACTGAAAGATGAACTCCCCAGGTTGGCAGGTGCCCAATATGCTACTGGAGATCAGTGGAGAAATAACTCCAGAAAGAATGAAGGGATGGAGCCAAAACAAACAAACAAAAAAAAACACCCAGTTGTGGATGTGACTGGTGATAGAAGCAAGATCCGATGCTGTAAAGAGCAATATTGCATAGGAACCTAGAATGTTAGGTCCATGAATCAAGGCAAATTGGAAGTGGTCAAACGAGATGGCAAGAGTGAACGTCGACATTCTAGGAATGAGTGAACTAAGATGGACTGGAATGGGTGAATTTAACTCAGATGACCATTATGTCTACTACTGTGAGCAGGAATCCCTTAGAAGAAATGGAGTAGCCATCACGGTCAACAAAAGAATTCAAAATGCAGTACTTGGATGCAATCTTGGAAACGACAGAATGATCTCTGTTCGTTTCCAAGGCAAATCATTCAATATCACGGTAATCCAAGTTTATGCCCTGACTAGTAATGCTGAAAAAGCTGAAGTTGAATGGTTTTATGAAGACTTACAAGACCTTTTAGAACTAACACCCAAAAAAGATGTCATTTTCGTTATAGGGTACTGGAATGGAAAAGTAGGAAGTCAAGAAACACCTGGAGTAACACGCAAATTTGAACGTATGAAACAGGACAAAGGCTAATAGCATTTTGCCAAGAGAATGCATTGGTCATAGCAAACACCCTCTTCCAATGACACAAGAGAAGACTACTCTACACATGGACATCACCAAATGGCCAAAACCGAAATCAGATTGATTATATTCTTTGCAGCCAAAGATGAAGAAGCTCTATACAGTCGGCAAAAACAAGACCGGGAGCTGACTGTGACTCATATCAAGAACTCCTTATTGCCAAATTCAGACTTAAATTGAAGAAAGTGGGGAAAAACACTAGACCATTCAGGTATGCCCTAAATCAAATCCCTTACAATTATACAGTGGAAGTGAGAGATAGATTTAAGGAATTATATCTGATAGAGTGCCGGATGAACTATAGATGGAGGTTCATGACATTGTACATGAGACAGGGATCAAGACCATCCCCAAGAAAAAGAAATGCAAAAAAGCAAAATGGCTGTCTGAGGAGGCCTTACAAAAAGCTGAGAAAAGAAGAGAAGTGAAAAACAAAGGAGAAAAGGAAAGATATACCCATTTGAATGAAGAGTTCCAAAGCATAGCAAGGAGAGATAAGAAAGCCTTCCTCGGTGATCAATGCAAAGAAATAGAGGATAACAATAGAATGGGAAAGACTAGAGCTCTCTTCAAGAAAATTAGAGATACCAAGGGAACATTTCATTCAAAGATGGGCTCAGCAAAGGACAGAAAAGGTATGGCCCTAACAGAAGCAGAAGATATTAAGAAGAGGTGGGAAGAATACACAGAAGAACTGTACAAAAAAAGATCTTCATGACCCAGATAATCATGATGGTGTGATCACTCACCTAGAGCCAGACATCCTGGAATGTGAAGTCAAGTGGGCCTTAGGAAGCATCACTTACAAACAAAACTAGTAGAGGTGATGGAATTCCAGTTGAGCTATTTCAAATCCAAAATATGATGCTTTGAAAGTGCTGCACTCAATATGCCAGCAAATTTGGAAAACTCAGCAGTGGCCACAGGACTGGAAAAGGTCAGTTTTCATTCCAATCCCAAAGAAAGACAATGCCAAAGAATGCTCAAACTACCACACAATTGCACTCATCTCACATGCTAGTAAATAATACTCAAAATTCTCCTAGCCAGGCTTCAGCAATAATGAACCATGAAATTCTAGATGTTCAAGCTGGTTTTAGAAAAGGCAGAGGAACCAGAGATCAAATTGCCAACATCCGCTGGATCATGGAAAAAGCAAGAGAGTTCCAGAAAAACATCTATTTCTGCTTTATTGACCATGCCAAAGCTTTTGACTGTGTGGATCACAATAAACTGTGGAAAATTCTGAAAGAGATGGGAATACCAGACCACCTGATCTGCCTCTTGAGAAACCTGCATGCAGGTCAGGAAGCAACAGTTGGAACTGGACATGGAACAACAGACTGGTTCCAAATAGGAAAAGGAGTACGTCAAGGCTGTATATTGTCACCCTGTTTATTTAACTTATATGCAGAGTACATCATGAGAAACCCTGGGCTGGAAGAAGCACAAGCTGGAATCAAGATTGCTGAGAGAAATATCAATAACCTCAGATATGCAGATGACACCAGCCTTATGGCAGAAAATGAAGAACTAAAGAGCCTCTTGATGAAAGTGAGAGGAGAGTGAAAAAGTTGGCTTAAAGCGCAACATTCAGAAAACTATGATGATGGCATCCAGTCCTATCACTTCATGGGAAATAGATGGGGAAACAGTGGAAACAGTGTCAGACTTTATTTTTTAGGGGGCTCCAAAATCACTGCAGATGGTGATTGCAGCCATGAGATTAAAAGACACTCCTTGGAAGAAAAGTTATGACCAACCTAGACAGCATATTAAAAAGCAGAGACATTAGTTTGTCCACAAAGGTCCGTCCAGTCAAGGCTATGGTTTTTCCAGTGGTCATGTATGGATGTGAGAGTTGTACTATAAAGAAAACTGAGCACTAAGAATTGATGCTTTTGAACTGTGGTGTTGGAGAAGACTCTTAACTGTCCCTTGGACTGCAAAGAGATCCAACCAGTCCATCCTAGATGAGATCAGTCCTGGGTATTCATTGGAAGGACTAATACTGAAGCTGAAACTCCAGTACTTTGGCCACCTAATGTGAAGAGCTGACTCATTTGAAAAGACCCTGATGCTGGGAAAGATTGAGGGCAGGAGGAGAAGGGCATGACAGAGGATGAAATGGTTGGATGGCATCACTGACTCAATGGACATGAGTTTGGGTGTACTTGGGAGTTGGTGATGGACAGTTAGCCCTGGCATGCTGTGGTTCGTTGGGTTGCAAGAGTCTGACGCTACTGAGCGACTGAACTAAACTGAACTGAATGATCTAGTGGTTTTCCCTACTTTCTTCAACTTACATCTGAATTTTGCAATAAGGAGTTCATGATCTGAGCCACAGTCAGCTCCAGGTCTTATTTTTGCTGACTGAGTAGAGCTTCTCCATCTTTGGCTGAAAGAATATAATCAATCTCATTTTGATATTGACCATCTGGTGATGTCCATGTGTAGATTTGTCTCTTGTGTTGTTGGATGAGGGTTTTTGCTATGATCAATGTGTTCTCTTGGAAAAACTCAGTTAGCTTTTACCCTGCTTCATTTTGTTCTCCAAGCCAGACTTGCCTGTTACTCCAGGTATCTCTTGACTTCCTACTTTTGCATTCCAGTCCACTGTGATGAAAAGTTCATCGTTTAGTGGTGTTAGTTCTAGAAGGTCTTGTAGGTGTTAATAAAAACATGCAACCTCAGCTTCTTTGACATTAGTGGTTAGGACATAGACTTGGATTACTCTGATAATGCAAAGAAATAGAGGAAAACAACAGAATGGGAAAGAGTAGAGATCTCTTCAAGACAATTAGAGATACCAAGGGAACATTTCATGTAAAGATGGGCACAGTAAAGAACTAAAATAGTATGGAACTAACAGAAGCAGAAGATATTAAGAAGAGGTGGCAAGAATACACAGAAGAACTTACAAAAAAGATCTTAATGACACAGAAAACCATGAAGGTGTGATCACTCACCTTCAAAGTCAAGTGGGCCAGAAACTTCACTATGAACAAAGTTAGTGGAGGTGATGGAATTCCAGCTGAGTTACTGCAAATCCTAAAAGATGATGCTGTGAAAGTGCTGCACTCAATATGCCAGCAAATTTGGAAAACTCAGTAGAAGCTACAAGACGGGTAAAGGTCAGTTTTCATTCCAGTCCAAAAAGGCAATGCCAAAGAATGTTCAAACTACCACACAGTTGTACTCATCTCACAGGCTAACAAAGTAACACTCAAATTACCCAAGTAAGCTACAACAGTACGTGAAGCATGAACTACCAGATGTTCAAGCTGGATTTAGAAAAGGCAGAGGATCCAGAGATCAAATTGCCAACATACTCTGAATCGTAGAAAAAGCAAGTGAATTCCAGAAAAACATCAGCTTCTGTTTCATTGACTACTCTGCAGGCTTTGTGCGGATCACAGCAAACTATGGAAAATTCTTCAAGAGATGGGAATACCAGATCACTTTACCTGGCTCCAGAGAAACCTCAATGCAGGTCAAGAAGCACCCGTTAGAACCAGACATGAACAGTGGACTGGTTCCAAATTGGGAAACTAGTACATCAAGGCTGTGTATTGTTACTTTGCTTATTTAATGTAAATGCAGAGTACATCATGAGAAATGCTGGATTGGATAAAGAACAAACTGGAATCAAGATTGATGGGAAAAATATCAGTAACCTCCGATATGCAGATGACACCACCCTTACTGCAGAAAGCGAAGAGGAACTAAAGAACATCTTGATGAAAGTGGAAGAAGAGAGTGAAAAAAAAAAAACTGGCTTAAAACTCAACATTCAAAAAACTAAGATCACGGCTTCCAGTCCCAAAACTTCATGGCAAATAGATGGGGAAACAGTGGAAAAGTGACAGAATTTATTTTATTGGGCTCCAAAATCAGTGCAGATAGTGACTGCAGCCATGAAATTAAAAGATGCTTGCTCCTTGGAAGAAAAGCTATGACCAACCTAGAGAGCATATTAAAAAGCAGAGACATTACTTTACCAACAAAGGTCCATCTAGTCAAAGCTGTGATTTTCTAGTTGTCATGTATGGATGTGAGAGTTGGACCATAAAGGAAGCTGAATGCTGAAGAATTGATGCTTTTGAACTGTGGTGTTGGAGAAGATTCTTGAGAGTCCTTTGGACAGCAAGGAGATCCAAACAGTCCATCCTAAAGGAAATCAGTTCTGAATAGTCATTGGAAAGACTGATGTTGAATCTGAAACTCCAATACTTTGGCCACCTGATGGGAAGAACTGGCTCATTTGAAAAGACCCTGATGCTGGGAAAGATTGAAGGCAAGAGGAGAAGGGGATGACAGGTGGATGTCATCACTGACTCAATGGACATGAGTTTGTGATCTTCAGGAGCTGGTGATGGACAGGGGAGTCTGGCGTGCTTCAGTCCATGGGGTCACAAAGTGTCAGACACTACTGTGCAACTGAACTGAACTTGAACATTGTTTGGCATTGCCCTTCTTTGGGATTGAAATGAAAATTTAACATTCCAGTGTGTGGCCACTGCTGAGTTTTCTAAATTTGCTGGCATAATGAATGCAGTACTTTAACAGCATCATCTTTTAGGATTTGAAGTAGCTCATCTGAAATTCCATCACTTTCACTAGCTTTGTTCATAGTAAAGCTTTCTAAGGCCCACTTGACTTCACACTCCAGGATATCTGTCTCTAGATGAGTGACCTCACCATCATGGCTATGTGGATCATTAAGAGCTTATTTGTTTAGTTCTATTTATTCTTGCCTCCTTTTCTTAATCTCTTCTTTTTCTGTTAGTTTCTTGCTGTGTTTGTCCTTTATTGTGCCTATCTTTGCATGAAATGTTCCATTGGTATTTTCAGTTTTCTTAAAGAGATCTCTGATCTTTCCTATTCTGCTGTTTTCCTCTATTTCTTTGCATTGATCACTTAGGATGGCTTTCTAATCTCTCCTTGCTATTCTCTGGAACTCTTCATTCAGTTGGGAATATCTTGCCCTTTCTACTTTGCCTTTCATTTCTCTTCTTTTCTCAACTATTTGTAAGGCCTGCTCAGACAACCACTTTGTCTTCTTGCATTTCTTTTCTTGGGGATGGTTTTAGTCACCACCTCCTATACAATGCTATGAACTTCTGTCCATAGATCTTCAGTCTCTGTGTCTACCAGATCTAGTCCATTGAATCTATTCATCACCTCAACTGTATAATCATAAGGGATTTGATTTAGGTCATCTCTGAATGGCCCAGTGGTTTTCCCTACTTTTTTCAAATTGAACTTGTATTTTGCAATAAGGAACTGATGATTTTAGTCACAGTCAGCTCCAGGTCTTTTGTTTACATAATAATAAATATTATCTTTTGAAAACTTTTGTATTTTAGTTCAAATTTTATTTTTGCCCCTTCCAAAGTATTGCATAAAACAATTTAATTTTCTTGTCAGTATTTCACGTTTTGATTCCTCAATCTATTTCTCCAAGGTAAGTTAAAAATATTTCAGATGCGTACATTGTAAATTGGCTAGCAGCAGGCCTTTTAGTAAAACCAAAGAGAGTAGCATATGCTCATGTGCATTTAATTGCTAGGATCATATTTTATTGCTAAAAGGTATAGAATCCAATAGCTTTATGTATTGGTAATATCAGGCTCTTTGCATTTGTGTCTGTGTGCATGTATGTAACTGTGAATATACTACCGCAGATGAATAATCTCATTTATGTAAGTGTGTCATTGTTTTGTCACTTAGTCGTGTCTGGCTCTTGGTGACCACATGGACTGTGGCCCACCAGGCTCTTCTGTCCTTGGAGATTTCCATGCAAGAATACTGGAATAGGTTGCCATTTCCTTCTCCTGAGGATCTTCTCATCCAGGGATCAAACCGTGTATCCTACAGGTCTCCTGCACTGCAGGCAGATTCTTTACCACTGAGCCACTGAGCAAGCCCTATTTATGTAAATATTCATTCTGAAATCTGTCGGAGGACTTGTTCCGTTCTTTCTTTTGAAAAGTAAATACACTTAAGTAGATATTTTTGTTGATGTTTGAAAATATTAGCCAAAAAATTCTGAGGAAAAAAGATATTTTCAGTAAATTTAGTGAACTGAAATAGAAATTTAAAATATTTAGGTGCTCCAATAGAAATCATTTGTGATGTTTTACTAAAACTTGACTGAAGCTTTTAAAGAAAATTTAAGCTTCATGATTATGTAAATTAAATTGGGAAAAAAGTTGAGCAGAAATTCATTTAAGTGTCTGTGTCTTAAAACTTTTATTGTAAAATTTGAGAAAAGGGGCTTTTAAGATGTGATGAAGTGTTAAGTGGTCCTTCTTTATTTAAAACAAGAGATGTTTGAATTCCATTTTTCCTTTCCCTAAATGGAACATTATTAAATTGTTTATGTTTTGTATTCTTCACTTTGAACATTAGTAATAGTTCCTAAAAACACACATAAAGTGATTTTTTAAAGTAGTAAACCAAGTAGTACTTTGCCTTTGTTAAACCAAGTAATACTTTATAAAATTAAAAAAAAAAACGTAAATAGAGTTAATATCAATGTCAGTGTTTTGAGTTTGTTTTAAAGGAAGGCATACTATAACAAAAGAACTTCACAGATGGATCAGGGGGTAAAGAATCTGCCTGCAATGCAGGAGATAGAGGAGATGTGGGTTCGATCCCTGAGTTCAGAAGAACCCCTGGAGAACGAAATGGCAAACCACTCCACTATTTCTTGCCTGAAAAATCCCATGGATAGAAGAACCTGATGGGCTATAGTCCACGGGGTCACAAAGAGTTGGACAAGACTAAGTGACTAAGTGCATACTATAACAATTATTTTGCATTCTGTATATTTTAAATGGAAATTACTCTCTTAATATGCTAAACTTCAGTCTTCTAGAAATGATTAACATTCAGGCCGAGCTTTGACTCTAACCTTTTCTGAGGATATAACCTAAGTAATCAAGTCTCAGCTATATCGTCTTTCCCTGATCTCCATTATGTGTAGTGCTTACACAACTAATCTGGCACCAGCGGTTTTGGTTTACACTTTTATAACATTTACTTTTTCATATGAAAGTCTTTATCTTCTCTTTCTGTCTAAACAAAAAACGTTTAGAAGTAGACATCATGCATCACTCACTGTATGTTTTATCTCCTGCAGAGCTGTGGGCAGGTACCTGCATTAGAACTCAGGAAAAAGTGTGGTCCCTGGGGCCAGATAGGCTTGGATTCAGACTCTGGCTCTGCATCTTTCTAGCTGTGACCTTGAAAAGTTGTTTCCTCAATTTCCTCTTCTTTAAATCAGCAAGAAAATAAGAGTTAACTCACTGTTAAGTATCTGCCTAGAACTCTACATTTTCACTCTTCAGTATGTTTCATTTCTCTTTCAAACTACCTTCACCTTGCCTCACAATTGCTTGTAAGAATCATTTTTTAAGTCTTTACTACCCCCACCCCTTTTATGATTGCTTTTTGGTGTCTCTAATTCAAAAGCAATATTAAAATTTTATTAATACTTATATTTGATATAGTTTTGGCAGTGACCTAGGCAAAAACGAATAGAAACAAAAAATAATCTAAACCATTAAAGAAATTACTCATGGCTGTTACAATTAAGTTGAGTTTTCCTCCTTAATAGTTTTGCTTGCGAACAACTGGATGTCAATTTCATTGGCTGGTTCAAAGAACTAGGTAATTTGATTAAAGCATGGAAATAGACCAATATGGTAGATGAGGTCCGTATGTAGTTAGCTGTTTTCACTGGATTTGGTAATTTTGACTGAGGCAATCAAGTGAATAACTCATTTCTATCAATCAAAATCCAACTCATCTATTCGAAAGAAAAGTTCCTATTCTATTTCTGCTTGATATTGTAAAGGTAGCATATTGTTCTTCATGAAAAACAATAAACAATACCTCACTCACTCATTGAGATGAGAACATTGCAGACTTTAAATTAAATGACTTTGCCACCATCACACAGCTTCTCAACATACTGCTTCCAGAATAGCACTTTTTTCCCCGCACTAAGGAGCTCAATGTGTCTCAAACACCTGCTTCATGTCATCTTATATAAATTCTTTTCATTTTACTTAGAGTGCAAGGGGTTCCCTCCTATTGCTTGACTCTCCATAGGGGTGGAGGTATAACTGGAACATGTTATACTGTGGAAATTCTAAAAAGCACTCTGACAATTGCTATTATTAACACAATTGATCACTACACCCTTATGTCTGGAAGAAAAGGGTCAAGGCATCCTTAAATAGATCCAGATTCTCCCAGGTTACCCTGAGGATGATATTTTGGTGAAAAATTTAATGACAGAGGAAATTTTGAATCTCTTTTAGCATTGGCTAGATAAACAGCATTGGTCCCTTTCAGCTAACATGGTCATTTATTCCCTTCAGTTCCGCTATTTGGTTCCTTAGGCTCGTCACTGAGTTTTGAGCACTGGGGTAAAGGTTTCACTGGCATCACTTATTACCATTAAAACACTTCCCTTCTGAACATTGGCTGCAAAAGTATGTGGTATCCTGTGGAGCAAGAGGGTGAGGACATAGGTTGCAGTGAGGCTGAACAGTTTGCACTTCCTAGCAGTGACACCAGACATCAATCTTTCCAAAAGACAACCAAGAACCTATGAAAATAAGAACTCTTTAAAAGAACAAACGAGGCATTATCCAACCAAAAAAAAAAAAAAAATCCACCAAAGCATTTTCCTAATAAGTTTATAAGTTTCCCCAAGATGAAAATGCACTGAAATGACTTAGGTCATCATGATGGATATTTAAAGAAACAAATAAAAAACAATCACTACTTTATAAGGTAGATATTTATGAGGTTTAAATTATTTATGGCATAGTGTTTGAGAGTCATTTAATTGCCTCTCAATGTATGAGTATGTTTCATGTTTTACATGTGCATATCAGCTGGCCTTAGAAAGCTAATTCGGTCACAGTTAATCTTTTGCATGGTCTGTGGCATCAAACGTGACATAATTATAGGAAATCACATTATGCAACACCAGGGTTTTTTGGTCATTGGACAAGGTTTCACACAGGTTGATCACAAGGAAAGAGGGAATTACTAGGTAAAATGTGTTCAAATCATTGTTTTGACTTATACAAATTTGTTGCATTACTGTTAATAGATTTGTGGCTGCTGTACTGCAAAGCTCAAGGATCAAAAGGCAAGTTATTGTGGACTCCTGGGTGTTAGACTATGCAGAGGAATGTTCAGTGTATGCCTTAAACCTGGATAATATTTTGCTTTGTGACTTTTTTGTTGTTATTTAGTCTCTAAGTTGTGTCTGACTCCTTGTGACCTCCTGGAATGTAGCCCACGAGGCTCCTCTGCCCAAGGGATTTCTCAGGCAAGAACACTGGAGTGAGTTGCCGTTTCCTTCTCCAGGTGATCTTCTGGACCCAGGGATAGAACCTGCCTCTCCTGCATTGGCAGGCATATTCTTTACTGCTGAGCCACCACTGGCAGCCTATTTAATTGATCTTCATTGCTTGCAAAATAACTTTAAAAATAACAATTCTGGATACTGATGACATTATAAAACATTTCCAACAACTCATTTTCAAAATTATATTGAAATATCAATACAATGGTCCTCCTAGGGAAGAGTATTTTTTCAGTAAAAAATCTGGCACTCTGTCTTTGATGGGGTAACTTTAAGTTTAGTTCACAGAATAGCCACCCATATTTGGAATGGCAGAAGAGAGGGATAAGGGGGTGCAGCAAATCCCCAACTTTTTTTGGATGTCATGAGTAAGTGGGGGTTACATAGCAACAGAACTATGGGGATAGATTTTTGTGTGTTGACAGTTTCTTTGTTTTCCATTTGGGAACTTAAGAATTTTTAGGGAACTTTGGGTAGCCTTATTTTTTTATTTTTTTTTAATGTTTGAGGCTTGTAAAAAATAATACTAATAGTACTATATACTATTATAATAGTACTAATATACTATTATATAGTATAATACTATATTATAGTATAATATAGTATATAATAATAATACTATTATACAGTATAATAATAATACTGAAGTTCTATATCACATTCATATTCTTCCAACCTAAGCCTATCAAAATATATATGTTCAGGTAAAGGTAAGGTAAGCTTAATTGTTAGCAGGTGAGATAACTGTAGTCATGACTCCTTGCAAATTGTTAAGAAATTTATAAACAGCATCAGGGGCACAGGCTCCAAGTTGGATGTTCCAACTTGAGGACTAGAGGGAAAGTAACACACAATTTAATAATATTTAACATATCTTGAGGAATTAGAGGAAATTTTTCTTTAGTGTAAAAGCCGTCTCATTATTTCAGTGTACACGTGGGTGTGCTCAGTCTGACTCTTTGCAGCACTATGAACTGTAGCCCACCAGGCTCCTCTGTCCATGGGATTCTCCAGGCAAGAATACTGGAGTGGTTGTTGTCGTGTCCTCCAGGGGATTTTCCTGACCCAGGGATCAAACCTGCATCTCGTGTCTACTACCTTGGCAGGGGGGATTCTTTACCACTAGTGCCACCTGGGAAGCTCATTATTTTAGTTTGTGTCAAATAATTTTTGAGTTTCTTCACATACCCTTCCTTATTGATATTTCCTAAAATGTCAATTCTTTGAGGAAAAAAATTTCATAATTTATTACTGACTTTCACAAATAATGATGATTTTCCATGTTGCCTTTGCCACTCTACTTTTCTCTTTATATTTTCTCTTATATAATGTTGTTCCTATTAGTAATAAAACCAACTTTTGGGCCTGTTTGCTACAGTGTATTAGGAGAGAACATCACAAGCTAATATAAAGTCATTTATTAAAAAAAATTCATTTAGCAATTCTGGGTTTTTTTCCTGATTATATACTAAGCAGTGCATAAATATCAAAAGAGGGGTCAGAAGGGGAAAAAAAGCACCGAGATCTAGTTCTGCCTTGAGACCTTCCCTGGCTGTCATCTCCTTTGCCTGGGTGGCTAAGATGTTAGTAATCCCATTGAGAAAGAAGGATGACAGGGGACAGAAAATAAGACCATAACACAAGCTCAGGGCACAACATGTGCTCAGTTCAGTTCAGCCGCTCAGTCATGTCCGACTCTTTGTGACCCCATTAACCGCAGCACGCCAGGCCCCCTTGTCCATCACCAACTCCTAGAGTCCACCTAAACCCATGTCCATTGAGTCAGTGATGCCATCCAATCATCTCATCTTCTGTTGTCCCCTTCTCCTCCTGCCCTCAATCTTTCCCAGCATCAGGGTCTTTTCAAATGAGTCAACTCTTCACATCAGGTGGCCAAAGTATTGGAGTTTCAGCTTCAACATCAGTCCCTCCAATGAACACCCAGGACTGATCTCCCTTAGGATGGACTGGTTGGATCTCCTTGCAGTCCAAGGGACTCTCAAGAGTCTTCTCCAACACCACAATTCAAAAGCATCAATTCTTCTTCTCTGAGCTTTCTTTATAGTCCAACTCTCACATCCATGTGTAGAATTTCCTAAAAGGAATTTAGAGCCAGAGTCAATGGAAACCTGTAGACTGAAGTATTTGGGAGCTGTCAACTTTTGTTTAAGTGATTATTGAACTCATTTCACACCATGAAAAACAGTGAGAATGAGGAGCAAAGAAAACAAGAGTTGGTCCCAAGCAAATCAGGGAAGAAGTCAGGGAATTACACCTGAATGAATAAAGAGAATACTGGGAGCAAGGGGGTTACTGAAGCCAAAGGAAAAGATTTTCAAGACAGAAGCAGTGTCTCAGAAAGTTCAAATAAGATGACATCTAGAATGAGATCTTCAGTTTGGACAAGAAAAAAAAGGACCAATTAAGATTTTGGAGAGAACTAAGTGATATTGTGGAGAAGGAAATGGCAACCCACTCTAGTACTCTTGCCTTGAAAATCCCATGGACAGAGGAGGTTGGTGCAGGCTACTATCCATGGGGTCGCAAAGAGTAGGGCACGACTGAGCGACTTCACTTTCACTAAGTGATATTGACAACAAGTTTAAGAATGAATTTGAGGTAAATAAGTGAATAAATTACTCTTTTAAGACATTTGAGATAAAAACAAATTAAGGAAAGGAAGGTTAATGGTTTATGTTTTACAAAATGGAATGTTTAGATATGACTGAAATTAGGGAGATGAAATCAGTATGAAGGAAAAAGAAAAATTATAAAAGCATTAATTTCACTAGTGGCAATACATGTATTTCACAGAAATCAATAGTTATTTATTTGGACATTGATTATTCAAATGAAACAGTTGTATTTGGTAAGCATAAGTTTAATCAAGCAAGACAATGTATACCTGTGGCAGATTCATTTTGATATTTGGCAAAACTAATACAATTATGTAAAGTTAAAAAAAAAAAAAGACAATGTATTAATGATCTACTATGCGAAGTTAATAGTAGGTGTTGTAAAAAGTACAAAATAGATAAATTTTCTCTACTTAAGAAGCTTATGGGACTTCCCTCATAGTCCAGTGGCTAAGACTTGAGCTTCTAATTCAGGGGACCCAGGTTTGATCCCTGGTCAGGGAACTAGATCCCACATTGCCACAACTAAGAGTTCACATGCCTCACTAAAGATCCCACACGCCACAACTAGACCCAGCATGGCCAAATAAATAAATATTTTTTAAAGAAATTCATAAAATAGGGGAGGAAAATAACCTAGTATTTGTGGTATTAGAGGCCTAGGAGTAATAAGGATTGTGTAATAATTGTAGCTGGTTTTCCCAGCTACCAAGTATGACTGCTTAGAGAAAATGACATTCTTTGAAAGATGGAGAATATTTTGACAGGTCACACAGATACAGGTGACCAGGAAAGTGTTCAGGGTGTTCAAGATGCCCAGAAAATGGAGAGTACGTGAGAAAAAAATATGAAGATACATATTTCTTTTTTTTTTTAATATACTATTCATGTGTCACAAACTGTTACTCTTCTGATTCTACTTCAGTCTTTTAAAAATGTGAACGCTATTTTAGCTTGTTGGCTGTATGGAACAGTTGGTGGGCTGGACTTTGGCGTGTGATGTCAGTTTGCTAACCTTCACTAGACTGTGAGTGATACAAGGGCAGTCTCTTACGCATAGAAAATGCACAGTGGATACTGACTGACTGTACCGAGGCAATGAGGCCTTCACCTAGCACAACAGGTATGCGATAGGAAAGGAAAGCACCAGGTAACTCGATGGATTGATTGAAGCCAGTTGTGAAATCTTAAAAGGAAGTGATCAAAGGCATAATTGTCATATAACAAGATCAGAAACAGAAAAAGGAAGCATGGGCAGAAAATGATGAATCCATTTAACAAATAACATTTGGGTTTGAAGGTCATATAGCAATGGAGTCATGCTTAAAGACTTAGAGCGTAGAATATGAGGTTACTTCTATTAGAGTAATGGAAGCTATGTTCCTGCATAACCACTTCCATCTTTCAATGGTCAAAGAATATGCCATGAGACCTCTTCCTCTGGTAGTAGTGAGACTTATAGTCATTGATAGCCTCCTTTTAAAATCAGATATGTATTCAGATTTCAGACATACATTTACTTTGCAGGTAACAGATGAAAGGGCAAAGTAACTCAACAGAGTAACAAAGAACATTCAGTTCTATGAGGTGTCAACAAACAATAATAACATAGTGAGGAACAACAGTTCCCAAACATGTAGAACAAAAATCTATCAGATGCAGATTGGTTTCTCAAAGACCAGTGACCATGCTAATCTATGTCAAGATGAAACCAAAGGATACACTGACCTGTTCCAACTGGGACATCCAATCCTGATTCACTCTGGCACCTTCCGTGGACACCATCACATTTCTTGAAAATTTAGTAATCTTACAGGCTTCTTACTCATTTGCAATGAAGCAGTAAAAATTAGTTTCAGAACACAAAGGCAAACGGTAAGACCAATAGAACGCCCTTATTATTGGCAAAGAGATCCCAGTAGGTTTTTGTTGCCATTGACAAGGATAATCTCCATCCACTCATAAGGCTAAGAAAGGGAGAATAAAGACACATTGCAGCCACTTTCTAACTGTGGTTTTAGTGCCTTTTTTTTTTTTTCCTGCTTTCCTGTCTTGTCCTGACAATCCCTGCTTGTTTTGCTTTCCTGTTCACTTCCTTAATATTGCTCTCCTTTCAAACTTTGGAGGTTAATGTGTTCTTGGAGTCTGTGGCTTGTGGAGATAAATTATAGCAGTCATTATTCCAAACATAATACAGCAGAAGTTCATTGTGTCTCACCACAGGCGAGCACACTGCACAGAAGGAGTGTTGTAGGAGTGTTTGCCAATCGTAGCTAAATCTATTGACATAAAGACAGTTCTTCTCCCATGGTTTCTGTCTTTGGATTGTGCTAGTTTAGGTCATTATGAGTGCCAAATGGATGTCATTAAATCCTCTGGACGATTTCTTGATTTTTATTCTATGCAGACCATGTGGATTCCTTTTTGATCTGGATATATGGTAAGTCCCATGATGAAATGACTAACAGTCCCCAAACCTAAAGCCATGATGCTACTGTTGCTGCTGCTAATCAGCACCCACATGCACTAGAATTTGGTTTCATTCAATAGATAAGTGGCCTTTGTGAGATATAATAACTGTCAGCTTCATAATTCTTTTAAAATGTAATACTGATAACTTTGATTTCAAAGGATTTTTATCTAATTCTGCCAACTTTTGGAGAGAGGGGATAGGTTTTCTGTATGTGTGTGTGTTAGTTGCTCAGTTGTGTCCAACTCTTGCAACCCCATGAACTGTAACCCACCAGGCTCCTCTGTCCATGGGCTTCTCCAGGCAAGAATACTGGAGTGAGTTGTCATGCCCTCCTCCAGGGGATCTTCCCGACCCAGGGATCAAACCCTGGTCTCCCACATGGCAGGCAGTTTCTTAAGCAGCTGAGCCACAAGGGGAGCCCTTGCTTTTCTATAAACACAGCTAATTTTCAACAGTTGAAAGGTATGGGAATCTCCCTTAACCAAAAAATCTCTCTTTGCTCATCTGTTATATTCCTAGAGATACCAGTTTTCAGGCCACTTAGTACTTTAGTACAATAATACTTTTTCCTGTGAGTGGAAAAGAGCTCCTTCCATGTATCACCAGAGATGGAATCAGGATCTTCTAGCAGATCACTTGGCCCATGGCCTAGAGCTGAGGTAATATCAACAGAAAGAAGAGAAATCTAGGTTAATATTTAGACTTGGCAAATCTCAGCACACAAAATGACTAGGAGCAGAGGGATGTACATGGAGAATGATGAAACTTACAGAAGCCTTTTTTTTTTTAAAGCACAAACAGATTTATTTGCTAACCAAAGAGATGACCCTAATTACACCAACACTTTGAAATAGTTTAATTGTTTTTGATAAAGATAATTGATGCAATAATGAAAAAAAAACGCAGTATGGAGATTTTCTCATTGAACTGAGCTTGTTCATCCTTGCAAATAATTTCTGTGCAAAATGATGATGGAATTTTTACTCTACTTTTTCATAGACCTGAGTACAGGTAACATTGTTCATGATGCATGCCACCACTAATTTCCCATCTTTGAGTTTTCTTGTTATTGTGCTTTCCTTTCCGTCTCATTCCTGATGTTGAACCAATGTGCCATCTGTAAAGCTGCAGACAGTCTGAGTCTTTCTGCCATCAGCTGTGGTCTCTTCAAACTTCTCTCCCAGTTTACAGGAAAGCTGTGTTGTTTTCAAAGTGCTCTCAGTTTTTACGTTGAGGAAGTGTGTGCATGACAGGAGATGGCAAGAATGAAGATTGACGTTTTAGGAATCAGTGAACTAAGATGGACTGGAATGGGTGAATTTAACTCAGATGACCATTATATCTACTACTGCAGGCAAGAATTCCTTAGAAGAAACGGAGTAGCCCTAATAATCAGTGAAAGAGTCTGAAATACAGTTCTTAGGTATAGTCTCAAAAAGGACAGAATAATCTCTGTTTCTAAGGCAAACCATTCAACAACACAGTAATCCAAGTCTAAGCCCCAACCAGTAATGCTGAAGAAGCTGAAGTTGAACAATTCTCTAAAGACCTACAAGACCTTCTAGAACTAATACCTAAAAAAGATGTCGTTTTCATTATAGGGGACTGGAATGCAAAAGTAGAAAGTTAAGAGATACCTGGATAATAGGCAAATTTGACCTTGGAGTACAAAATGAAGCAGGCCAAAGGCAAACAGAGTTTTGCCAAGGGAACACACCGGTCATAGCAAACACCCTCTTCCAACAACACATGAGAAGACTCTACACATGGACATCACCAGATGGTCAATACCAGAATCAGATTGATTATATTCTTTGCAGCCAAAGATGGAGAAGCTCTATACAGTCAGCAAAAAGAAGACCAGGAGCTGACTGTGGCTCAGATCATGAGCTCCTTCTTGCCAAATTCAGACTTAAATTGAAGAAAGTGGGGAAAACCACTAGACCATTCAGGTATAACCTAAATCAAATCCTTTACGATTATACAGTGGAAGTGACAAATAGACTCAAGGCATCAGATCTTATAGACAGAGTGCCTGAAGAACTATGGATGGAGGTTTGTGACATTGTACAGTAGTCTGTGATCAAGACCATCCCCAAGAAAAAGAAATGAAAAAAGGCAAAATGGTTGTCTGAGGAGGCTTTACAAATCACTGAGAAAAGAAGAGAAGTGAAAGGCAAAAGAGAAAAGGAAAGATATACCCATTTGAATGCAGAGTTCCAAAGCATAGCAAGGAGAGATAAGAAAGCCTTCCTCAGTGATCAATGCAAAGAAATAGAGGAAAACAATAGAATGGGAAAGACAAGAGATCTCTTCAAGAAAATTAGTGATACCAAGGGAACATTTCATGCAAGATGGGCACGATAAAGAACAGAAAAGTTATGGACCTAACAGAAGAAGACAATATTAAGAAGAGGCGGCAAGAATACACATAAAGTGAAAGTGAAGTGAAAGTGAAGTGAAAGTGAAGTCGCTCAGTCATGTCCAACTCTTTGTGACCCCAGGGACTGTAGCCCACCAGCTTCCTCTTTCCATGGGATTCCCCAGGCAAGAATACTGGAGTGGGTTGCCATTTCCTCATAAGCACTATACAAAAAAGATCTTCATGACCCAAATAAACACAAGAATGTGATCACTCACCTAGAGCCAGACATCCTGGAATGTGAAGTCAAGTGGGCCCTAGGAAGCATCACTATGAACAAAGCTAGTGGAGGTGATGGAATTCCAGTTGAGCTACTTCAAATCCTAAAAGATGATGATGTGAAAGTGCTTCACTCAATATGTCAGCAAATTTGGAAAACACAGCAGTGGCTACAGGACTGGAAAAGGTCAGTTTTCATTCTAATCCCTAAGAAAGGCAATGCCAAAGAATGTTCAAACTACCACACATTTGAACTCATCTCATATGCTAGCAAAACAATGCTCAAAATTCTCCTAGCCAGGCTTCAGGAATATGTGAAGCATGAACTTCCAGATGTTCCAGCTGGTTTTAGAAATGGCAGAGGAACCAGAGATCAAATTGCCAATATCTGTTGGATCATCAAAAAAGCAAGAGAGTTTCCAGAAAAACATCTACTTCTTCTTTATTGGCTATGCCAAAGCCTTTGTCTATGTGGATCACAAAGAAAAACTGTGGAAAATTCTTAAAGAGATAGGAATACCAGACCACGTTACCTGCCTCCTGAGAAATCTCTATGCAGGTCAGGAAACAAAAGTTAGAACTGCACGTGAAACAACAGACTGGTTCCAAATCAGAAAAGGAGTACGACAAGGCTGTATATTGTCACCCTGCTTATTTAACTTCTATGTAGAATATTTCAGTGAAATTCCAGGCTGGATGAAGCATAAACTTGAATCAAGGTTTCTGGGAGAAATACCAATAACCTCAGATACACAGATGACACCATACTTATGGCAGAAAGTGAAGAAGAATTAAAGAGCTTCTTGATGAAAGAGAAAGAGGAAAAGTCAGCTTAAAACTCAACATTCAGAAAACGAAGATCATGGCATCTGGTCCCATCACTTCATGGGAAATAGATGGGGAAACAATGGAAACAACGACAGACTTTATTTTCTTGGGCTCAAAAATCACTGCAGATGGTGACTGCAGCCATGAAATTAAAAGATTCTTGCTTCTTGGAAGGAAAGTTATGACCAACCTAGATAGCATATTAAAAAGCAGAGACATTACTTTGCCGACAAAGGTCCATCTAGTTAAAGCTGTGATTTTTCTGGTAGTCATGTATGGATGTGAGAGTTGGACTATAAACAAAGCTTGAGGACCAAAAATTGAACTATGCTATTGGAGAAGATTCTTGAGAGTCTCTTGGAGTGCAGGGAGATCCAACCAGTCCATCCTAAAGGAAATCAGTCCTAAATATTCATTGGAAGGACTGATGCTGAAGCTGAAACTCCAATACTTTGGCCACCTAATGCAAAGAACTGACTCATTGGAAAAGACCCTGATGCTGGGCAAGATTGAGGGCAGGAGGAGAAGGGGACGACAGAGGATGAGATGGTTGGATGGCATCACCAACTCGATGGACATGAATTTGAGCATGCTCTAAGAGTTGGTTGTGAACAGGGAAGCTTGCATGCTGCAGTCCATGGGATTGCAAAGAGTCGGACACTACTGAGCAACTGAACTGAATATCAATCTCCATTCATTGAATCATCAATTTTCTCATCAATTTGATTTTCTGCTATAGGAAGTGAATGAAAGTGTGATGGTAAAATTGATGACATCACCATCAGTTCATTGAGTAAAGAATAGAAAAATAAATGAGGATCTATTTATTATTATGCATCTGCTTATATTTCCCATTTAGACTTCAGTTTGATAGTTTGAGTCTGTTACTATTATTTTGATTACTTAGTTAACTTAATTTTTTGAAATCACTTATCATGTTTATCTGTTGGAAAGAGATAGAACAAATTTTGAAGGGTTCACTTATATTCAGTATTTCAAATTCAAAGTGACAATTGTTATCATTCAAAAATTGATAAGTTCAGTGTTTTATAGTGTTAGATTTTGTGTAAAAAGCTATAGGCAGTTGTGCTAATTCAAGAAGCTTAGCACCATCATTCAATAATGTGTTTTAAGCTCCTATTGTCCTTTACTTCCTGAACATCACCAAATATATGCCGGGGCCCACAGAACTCTTGGTCCCATTCACCTCCATTTCTGAAGGAGAAAGAAAAATCCAAGATGGGGGTGAATGCTCCAAATAAATCACTGTTGAGGGAGAGAAAATTTTAAAAAGCTTTCTTTTCCTCTAATGTAAGTTTTTCCCTTCTTCATTTCAATTTCATTTTTATTAGTTATAAAATAAGGAATTGAACTAAGTAACTTCATAAGGCTCCTGTAGTTCAGTTCTCATGTTCCATGTTCTGCTACACAATATGCTAAATGTCCCATGAAGTATTACTAACATGACTTTCTTGGTGCTAAACATCACTAACATATTACAAATAGGCCTAACATTTTTTCCTTTATAACTTGAAGGTTTCTCACATTATGAGTGAAGGCAACATCATCACCCCCAGGGTGCCCCAAGACTTCCTGGCCTGTCACTCCTGAAGATTAAATTATTATCATATAGCTGTGAACATTCCTTGTAGACCTATGTTTATGGCTCAGATTAACCTAGAGAACTATTTCTGTCCACTTTATAGGTGACAAGATATGAGATAGGAGACTTATTTAGATATACTTTAGATGTGTAATGCATATAGAATCTGTTAGTCTCTAGATTACAAGTTTACTCTGTTTGGAAATTTCTCATCATTCTTATGTTTCTTCAAAGTAATCTCTGTTCTTACATATACTAAAAGTATCTTTTAATAAAACTCTCAAGTATATAAATCGGGTTTTATCAAAATTAAAACACAGTGTTCTTCATAAGACACTTCATAAGGAGAACATGTTTGTGTACAGTATATATAAAGAAATCTCAAAACTCAATAATATAAAAGCAAGCCAATTAAACTGAAGGCACTAGTATTGAATAGACCAAAAAGACATATCAATGGCAAAAATGCACATGGAGAAGTAACTATTGTCATTTGCCACCGCAGCAGTGTAGATTAAAATTTCAGTGTGATAACAATATACACTTATTAGAATGTTATTAAATATAAATAAAATTAATAGTGTCAAGTACCATCAAAAATGTGGAGGACCTTTAACTCTCATTTACTGCTAGTGATAATACAAAAAGGCACGGTCACTTTGGAAAATGATTTGAATTTTTTTGCAACCTAATGTAAACATCCCATACAGTTCAGTAATCTCACTCTTGAGTATGTACCAAAGAAAAATGAAACTATGTCCACCTGAAAAAAAATTCTAGAAAATTTATAGATGCTTCATTTGTAATTGCCAAATACTAGAAACACTTGAAATGTTCAACTACTAAGTGGATCAAAACAAAACAAAAACTGATCGTACAAATGGAATACTACTCAGCAAAAAAAAGGGAACAAACTACTGATAAACACAGCAAAATGGAGGAATCTGTGATACATTATGCTAAGTGCAAGAAAGCAAACTCCAAGGCCTAATACGCAATAATTCACTGATATGACATCCTTAGAAAAGCAAAACTAGGGGAAAGAAGAGCTTTCCTGGTGGCTCAGTGGTAAAGTATTCTCCTGCCAATACAGGTGTCACAAGTTCGATCCCTGGGTTGGGAAGATCCCCTGGAGGAGGTAATGGCAACCCACTCCAGTATTCTTGCCTGGAGAATCCCATGGACAGAGGGGCCTGTCAGGCTACAGCCAACAGGGTTGCAAAAGAGTTCAACACGACTTAGCTAAACACCAACATAAGTGAAAAAAAACATATGAGAGAATGCTAGGGACAGAGTATAAGATCAGGGAGGACTGACCACTGTATTAATGGTCCTTTGCTTTTTAATATATCCATGGCTTCTCTTGCAACTTCTGTCAGTCAGAAATCAGCAGGCAGCTTAGATGAGTGCTTCTGGTCCCCAGTCTTTCATGAGGTTGCAATTAAGCAGTAAGCTAGTTCCTGGCTGCAGTGTTATCTGAAGACTCAATTTGGAGAAGATCTGCTTCCAAACTCACATACATGGTTTTTGGCAAGATTCAGTTTCTCGTGGAATTTGGGTTAAGGAGCTTAGTTTCTTGCTAGCTGGTTAACCTGAGGCCTTCCCTAGTTCCCTGTCGTATGTGCTTCTCCAAAAGGCAGCTTGCAACATGGCAGCCGACTTTCCTTGGATAGAGCATGTGACGATGTAAGAGAAAGCACCCAAGATGTCAGCCTCAGTCTTTTTATCACCTGATATCAGAAATGACATCCCGTCACCTTTGCGAGAATTATATTTAGCAGAAGAGCATTAGTCACTCAGTTGTGTCTGATACTTTTGGATCTCTCAGTTGTGTCCAACTCTTTGTGACCCCATGAACCCACCAGGGTCCTCTGTCCATGGAATTGTCCAGGCAAGAATACTGGAGTGGGTAGCCATTCCATTCTCCAGGGGATCTTCCTGACCCAGGGATTGAATCTGGGTCTTCTGCATTGCAGGCAGATTCTTTACCACTGAGCCACCAGGAAAGCCCTACATTTACTGGAAGGAAGTCAAATCCAACCACATTCAAGGGAAGAGTTTATACAGGGGGTTCAGTACCAGTAGACTAGAATCACTGGGGACTGCCTAGAGACTGTTTCCCATAGGAAGCCCTCTGGATCCCATGGATTCTTATTTCACACCCAAAACACAGTAGACTCTCCTAAGTTCCCTGGGAATCTCATCATCTGAATCTGGGAGCCGTGTTAGAGTTAACCTGCCATACACAAAATGGAAGAGAGAACTTTGGGGTGATCATAACTATTCCGTGTCTATTGGGATAATAAAAACTATTCCATATCTTGATATTGACAGTGATTGCACAGTTGTATTTGTTTGATAAAAACTCATAGAACTAAATATCAAAAGGGATATATTTCATTGTAAGTAAGTTGGACTTTAATAAAAAAGAAACAAGATAGCAAACTCAAGAATATAACATACATACACACATATATTACATTAAATTTTGGCCAAATTGAATGAATAGTTAATGTATAAATAAAATATATGTAAAGAAATCTATATTTTGGCAGTGGAAAGTATTAATAACATTATTATTTCTAATATCATTGAAAAGCCATAGTAATATACCATAAGTTTTATAATCAATAATTTTCTTATAGAAAAAGAAAATTATTATTGATGGCAACTTATATGAATTTTTCACTGGAAGAAGTTTATTGTGATCATATCAGTTTTTCTCTTTAACATTTGTTTTTCTTCCTTAGAACAGACAACTCATCAATTCAAATATTAAGGAAGATGAACATATTTGTAAATGTACTGTTAAATGTATCTTATTTACCAAAGTACTGTTGGAACAATTTTCTAAAAATGTATTTTTAAAGCCACCCTTGAAAATAATTTACTTCCTGTGTTTCTTGTTTCCCCCAATTCTGGAAAGTTACAGAGGTAAGACAGTGGGATCCAATTACTGTAACCTGTTTATACAGCTGTACTTCATTGAATGAAGGCTTGTATTACACACAGTTTTTGATAGGAAGTCAGTGCTTTTAAAACAACTATAGAGACAGGTCTTTAACCTCCACCCTGGTGGATTCTTTGTTCCACCATTTAGCTTCTGTGGAGGTTATAAGAAGGTAGTTCCAATACGTATTATTGCCATCTAATCAAATCATCTACTTAGCTCATCCACTTATGAACTTGAAGCATAGATATATTATGATGAATTTTTTATACAAATTCTGAAAGGTCCAATGAAATAATTTTGATTCATAGTGAAGTTTCTTTGTGATACATTCTGAAATGTTCAATAATGAGTATGTTCTAAAGAGAAAATGGTATTTAGATGTCTTCAATTGTTGAATCTATAAGAAGCTTTAAAAGATTTAGTATGTTCATTAGATTTATTATTTCTTAATAGTATCCCATACAACATATGAAGATTTTGAGTGTCATGGGATTCTTTGTAACTCTCTTATTCATAGTTATACAGGTTAATCAATAAACCACAGATTTAGGTTCTAGGTTATTTCAGGGATTATGCCTGGGAAGTTTGAGGTCATTATGGTGAAGTACTTCTTATTTGTGTAGGAATAGTTTCCTTCATTACTTGAGTAGAAATGTAGGGTCATTACTGCTGCTGCTGCTGCTGCTAAGTCACTTCAGTCGTGTCCAACTCTGTGTGACCCCATAGACGGCAGCCCACCAGGCTCTACTGCCCCTGGGATTCTCCAGGCAAGAACACTGGAGTGGGTTGCCATTTCCTTCTCTAATGCATGAAAGTGAAAAGTGAAAGTGAAGTCACTCAGTCGTGTCTGACTCTTAGCGACCCCATGGACTGCAGCCTACCAGGCTCCTCCGTCCATGGGATTTTCCAGGCAAGAGTACTGGAGTGGGTTGCCATTGCCTTCTCCAGGGTCATTACTAGGAATGATTAAAAAAGTGTGGACCAATTAGAATCTACATTAGATATAAACTGATGTCTTGTGAAAATACTTGCCTCACTTGAAAATATATGACTTGAATAGAAATGACTTCTGATAAGCCTATCTATTCATAATCCTGTTCATAATTTCATTCTCACAGAATTGAATCTTTCTTATATTTCATTTGTTTTCCAAAACTCTTTTTGCACATTTTGTTTGGTAACTCCCTATATAGATTGTGTGGATTACAATAAACTGTGGAAAATTCTGAAAGAGATGGGAATACCAGACCACCTGACCTGCCTCTTGAGAAATTCATATGCAGGTCAGGAAGCAACAGTTAGAACTGGACATGGAACAACAGACTGGTTCCCAATAGGAAAAGGAGTCTGTCAAGGCTGTATATTGTCACCCTGCTTATTTAACTTCTATGCAGAGTACATCATGAGAAATGCCGGGCTGGAAGAAGCACAAGCTGGAATCAAGATTGCCGGGAGAAATATCAATAACCTCAGATATGCAGATGACACCATCCTTATGGCAGAAAATGAAGAAGAACTAAGGAGTCTCTTGATGAAAGTGAAAGAGGACAGTGAAAAAGTTGGCTTAACGCTCAAGATTCAGAAAACAAAGATCATGGCATCTGGTCCCATCACTGTATGGCAAATAGATGGGGAAACAGTGGAAATAGTGGCTGACTTTATTTTTGGGGGGCTCCAAAATCACTGCAGATGGTGACTGCAGCTATGGGTAGACTACAGTCCATGAGGTCACAAAGAGTCGGACAGGACTGAGTGACTTCACTTTCACTTTACTCCTTGGAAGGAAAGCTATGACCAACCTAGACAGCATATTAAAAAGCAGAGACATTACTTTGTCAACAAAGTACCGTCTAGTCAAGGCTGTGGTTTTTCCAGTGGTCATGTATGGATGTGAGAGTTGGACTATAAAGAAAACTGAGCGCCAAAGAATTGATGCTTTTGAACTGTGGTGTTGGAAAAGACTCTTGAGAGTCCCTTGGACTGCAAGGAGATCCAACCAGTCCATCCTAAATGAAATAAGTCCTGATTATTCATTGAAAGGACTGATTTTGAAGCTGAAACACCAATACTTTGGCCACCTGATGTGAAGAACTGACTCATTTGAAAAGACCCTGATGCTGGGAAAGATTGAGGGCAGGAGAAGGGGATGACAGAAGATGAGATGGTTGGATGACATCACCAACTCAATGGACATGAGTGTTGAGTACACTCTGAGAGTTGGTGATATACAGGGAGGCCTGGCATGCGGCGGTTCACGGGGTCGCAAAGAGTCGGACACGACTGAGCGACTGAACTGAACTGAACTATATAGATTGTGGCTTCCCTGATAGCTCAGTTGGTAAAAAAAAAATCCACCTGCAATGCAGGAGACCCCAGTTCTATCCCTGGATTGTGAAGATCCCTGAGAACGGAAAGGCTACCCACTCCAGTATTCTGGCCTGGAGAATTCCATGGACTGTATAGTCCATGGGGTCACAAAGAGACAACTGAGCCGCTTTCACTTTATATAGATTGCTCACAGAGCTTTCATTGGCTAAATGAAAGCTTTTTCTTGTCTAAGAAAAGCCCACCAGGATTGACTATATTTACGTCTATCTCTCCATATATCCATGTTTTTCATTAAAACTCTAACAAATTATCCTGTCATGTGCCGTGTATTTTAACGTGTGTGCATGTCCATGCTAAGTTGCTTCAGTCTTATCCAACTCTTTGTGAACCTATGGACCATAGCCCACCAGGCTCCTCTGTCCATGGGATCTCCAGGCAAGAATACTCGAGTGGGTTGCCATGCCCTACCCCAGGGGATATTCCCGACCTAAGGATCTAACCCTAGGTCTGTAGAGGTTATAAGAAGGTAGTCCCATACATATTATTATGCATCTCCATGTCTCCTGCATTAGCCGATGGGTTCTTTATAACTCTGATTATGTGGCAATTGCAAAGACTAATAACTCAGTATTTCCACTCTTCACTTCAGTTCAGTAGCTCAGTTGTGTCCGACTCTTTGCGACCCCATGAATTGAAGCACGCCAGGCCTCCCTGTCTATCACCAACTTCTGGAGTCCACCCAAACCCATGTCCATTGAGTTGGTGATGCCATCCAACCATCTCATCTTCTGTCGTCCCCTTCTCCTCCTGCCCTCAATCTTTCCCAGAATCAGGGTCTTTTCAAATGAGTCAGTTCTTCGCATCAGGTGGCCAAAGTATTGGAGTTTCAGCTTCAGCATCAGTCCTTCCAGTGAATATTCAGGACTGATTTTCTTCAGGATGGACTGGTTGGATCTCCTTGCAGTCCAAAGGCCTCTCAAGAGTCTTCTCCAACACCACAGTTCAAAAGCATCAATTCGTCAGCGCTCAGCTTTCTTCACAGTCCAACTCTCACATCCATACATGACCACAGGAAAAACCATAGCCTTGACTAGACGGACCTTTGTTGGCAAAGTAATGTCTCTGCTTTTGAATATGCCATCTAGGGTGGTCATAAGTTGCCACTCTTAGGTTCACTGTTAAATTCCCATGCATCCAAACCTATTTTTTTTTTAATTTTCAATATATACCAGCAGGGATAACTGTCATATCATATGGTTAATTCTATCTTCTATATTTGTAGCAAAGGACAAAATTTAAATTATTTAGCTAAGAACATACTTTCTTCTAATAATATAGAATATATGTAATTCTGGTAGAAAATGAAATAATGAGGGCAGAATGAAAAATATGGGCTTGTTTTTTAAATTCTATACATTCAGATGGTCATTAGAGAGGCACGTTGCTGCAGAAAAAACAGACAACTTTTGGGTTCATATGAATTTCAAGACAGTATGAGGGCAATTTGAATAATGCTTAATGAAAATTAACAGTTTCCTTTTTTTTTTGAGGATAAACAGCAGTTATGTGGGACAGTTTTAGAAATGTTAGTGTTGGTGAGATATGGGAAGAAATATATGTAACTATTAGTTACTAATATATATATCTATAAATGAAACTGAAACATTAAATCTTATGGCCAAATATTATTCTCCATTGTCTCTTACTCCAATAGACAGATTTTGACATTTATTAAAAAGCCATTAGAGAAGAAAATGGTATAATATTTCATTTTTAAATTTATACACCATTTCTCCCATCAGAGTATTCTTCTTTAATTAGAAATATGTTAACACATGCTGAAAAATTATCACAGTGCATTAACTGTTTTGTTCGAACATTACAAGTTAGATTTTATGATCTGTTATATTGTAATATGTTAGCAAAGTGTAAATTTTGGAAGTCATTTCAGTTTGCTGGAGGCATTTAATTATATCATATACACTATATATATTTATTGGCTATGTTTCAGTTTTGTTTATAATTCATTTCCTCTCTGCTTCCAAAAATGATTCAAGGCAGCTCATTTTAATTATATTGGCCTGCTTTTCCAGAGATATTCCAGACTTTTATTTCTCATTCAATAGAGCAGCACACACAACTGAAAATGGAAATTGCTTTGTTCTTATTCTCATGGCTCATTTCAAATTATGTGTTTTGCAGAGGTTAACATTATGTGGGCTGGTCACCAAACACATCACAGTTCTGAAGGCTATAACTTGTCCACAGCACTGAGACAATCCGTCCTCCAAATTTACACTTCCTGGGTAAGTTTACAAAACTGAATTCATGTGATAATATAATTTCATTCAGTCACAGCTGTTCCTATTTCTTATGCTGAGTAAATGAATGGAAGGTGTTTTGCTAAAACACTTCTTTCTCCTCTATAAGGCCAGAGACTGAAGTGTTTCTTTCTCCTCTGTGAAGCCAGACACATAAGAAGCAAGTGGTATTGTCCAAAGGTACTCTTTTTTTGACAGCTCAAAACTCACTCTGAGGTGTTTGGAAAGGTGAGAAAGTGTCTGGCTAATCCTTATTTACTGACAGCAAAGAAGCTAATAGTAATAGTACTGCTGCTGCTGCTGCTAAGTCACTTCAGTCGTGTCCGACACGATAGTACTAATTAGTAACAATTAGTAATAGAGTATTAGTAGCTCCAGAAGGAATGAAGCAACTGGGCCAAAGTGGAAACAATACTCAGTTGTGGATGTGTCTGGTGGTGAAAGTATAATGATGCTGTAAAGAACAATATTGCATAGGAACCTGGAATGTTAGGTCCATGAATCAAGGTAAATTGGAAGTGGTCAAGAAGGAGATGAAAAGAGTGAACATTGACATCTTAGGAATCACTGAACTAAAATGAATGGGAATGGGCAAATTTAATTCAAATGACCGTTATATCTACTAAGGTGGGCAAGAATCCCTTAGAAGAAATGGAGTAGCCCTAATAGTAGACAGAAGAGTCCGAAATGCAGTGCTTTGGTGCAATCTTGAAAACAACAGAATGATCTTGGTTCACTTCCAATGCAAACCATTCAACAACACAATAATCTATCTATTCCCCAACCACTGATGGTGAAAAAGCTGAAGTTGACTAGTTCTATGAAGACCTACAAGACCTTCTAGATCTAACACCAAAAAAGATGTCCTTTTCATCATAGGGGATTGGAATGCAAAAGTAGGAAATCAGGGTACTTGGAGTAACAGGCAAGTTTGGCCTTGGAGTACAAAATGAAGCAGGGAAAATGCTAACAGAGTTTTGCCAAGAGAACCCACTGGTCATAGCAAACGCCCTTGTCCAACAACAAAAGAGACAACTCTATATATGGACATCATCAGATGGGCAATACTGAAATCAAACTGATTATATTCTTTGCAGCTGAAGCTGGAGAAGCTCTATACAGTCAGCAAAAACAAGACTTGGAGCTGTCTATGGCTCAGATCATGAGCTCCTTATTGCAAAATTCAGAATTAAATTGAAGAAAGTGGGGAAAACCACTAGACCATTCAGGTATGACCTAAATCAAATCCCTCTTGATTATACAGTGGAGGTGATGAGTAGATTCAAGGGTTTAGATCTGGTAGACAGAGTGCCTGAAAAACTATGGAAGAGGTTCATAATGTTGTACATGAGTCAGTGACCAAAACCATTCCAGAGAAAAAGAAATGCAAGAAAACAAAGTGGTTGTTTGAGGAGGCTTTACATATAGCTGAGAAAAGAAGAGAAGCAAAACGTAAGGGGGAAAAGGAGAAATATATCCAACAGAATGCAGAGTTACAGAGAACAGCAAGGGGAGATAAGAAGGCTTTTTTAAATGAACAATGCAAAGAAATAGAGGAAAACAGTAGAATGGGAAAGACTAGAGATTTCTACAAGAAAAATGGGAGATATCAAGGGTACATTTCATGCAAGGATGGGCACAATAAGGGACAGAAATGGTAAGGAACTAACAGAAGCAGAAGAGATTAAGAACAGGTGGCAAGAATACACAGAAGAACTATACCAAAAAGGTCTTAATGACCAGGATAACAATGATGGTGTGGTCACTTATCTAGAGCCAAATACCCTGGAGTGTGAAGTCAAGTGGACTTTAGAAAGCATCATTATGAACAAATTAGTGGAGGTGATGGAATTCCAGCAGAGCTATTTCAAATCCTCAAGGATGATGTTGTTAGAGTGCTGCACTCAATATGCCAATATGCCAGCAAATTTGGAAAACTCAGCAGTGACCACAGGATTGGAATAGGTCAGTTTTCATTCCCATCCCAAAGAAGGGCAATGCCAAAGAATGTTCAAACTATGCTGCAGTTGTGCTCATTTCACATGCTAGTAAAGTTATGCTCAAAATCCTTCAAGCTAGGCTTTCAGCTGTATGTGAACCAAAAACATCCAGATGTTCAAGCTCAATTTAGAAAAGGCAGAGGAGCCAGAGATCAAATTGCCAACATTCACTGAATCATAGAGAAAGCAAGGGAATTCCAGAAAAACATCTGCTTTTCCTTCACTGATTACGTGAAAGCCTTTGACTTAGTGGATCACAACAATTAGTGGGAAATTCTTAAGGAGAAGTAAATACCAGACCGCTCTCCCTGTCTCCTGAGAAACCTGCATGCAGGTCAAGAAGGAACAGTTAGACTCTTGCATGAACACCTGACTGGTTTAAACTTTGGAAAGGAATATGACAAGGTTGTATATTGTCTTCCTGTTTATTTAACTGTATGCAGAGTACATCTGGCAAAAGGCAGGGCTGGATGAATTACAAGCTGGAATCAAGATTGCTGGGAAAAATATCAACAACCTCATATACACAGATGATACCACTCTAATAGCAGAAAATGAAGAGGAACTAAAGAGCCTCTTGATGAGAGTAAAAGACAAGAGTGAAAAAGCTGGCCTAAAACTCAACATTCAAAAAACTAAGATCATAGCATCCTGTCCCATCACTTCATGAGAAATAGATGGGACAAAAGTGGAAGTAATGAGAGATTTTCTTTTCTTGGGCTCCAAAATCACTGTGGACAATGACTGAAGCCATGAAATTGAAAGATGCTTGCTCCTTGTAAGGGAAGCTATGACAAACCTAGCCAGCCTATTAAAAAGAGAGACATCACTTTACCAACAAAGGTCCATATAGTCAAAGCTATGGTTTTTCCAGCATGTATGGATGTGAGAGTTGGATCATAAAGAAGACTGAGCACCATAGAACTGACTCTTTTGAATTGTGATGCTGGAGAAGACTCTTGAGAGTCCCTTAGATTGCAAGAAGATCAAACCAGTTAATCCTAAAAATGAAGTCACTCAGTCGTGTCTGACTCTTTGCGACCCCATGCACTGTAGCCTACCAGGCTCCTCCATCCATGGGATTTTCCAAGCAAGAATACTGGAGTGGATTGCCATTTCCTTCTCCAGGAGATCTTCCCAACCCAGGGATTGAACCCCGGTCTTCCGCGTTGTAGGAAGACGCTTTACCATCTGAGTCACCAGGGAAGTCTAGTTAATCCTAAAGGAAATCAATATCGGAAGGACTGATGCTGAAGCTGAAACTCCAATATTTTGGCCACCTGATGTAAATAGCCAGCTCATTGGAAAAGACCCTGATGCTGGGAAAGATTGAGAGCAGGAGAAGAAGAGGGAAACAGAGGATGAGATGGTTGGATGGAATCACCAAGTCAATGGACATGAGTTTGAGCAAGCTCCAGGAGTTGGTGATGGATAGGGAAGCCTGGTGTGCTGCAGTCCACAGGGGCACAGGGAGTCTTACATGATCTAGCAACTGAACAACAAGGACAAGGAGCATGATATACTGACAGTGCATCTCAATTCAAATATACGCAAAGATTTCATTAGAAACTTTAAAAAACAGTTGTTAAAAAATCAATTCCCAATTGTGCATGCTGAAGTAAAATCCAAGTAAATCTTTTGCTTTTTATTTACATATCAAAGCAGTTAGTATAATGCTCAACAGAAAATTTGGCTCCAAAATATTTTGAAACAAGGAAATGACAAGACTAATGAATATCAGAAATTGCCTCTAGTTCTAAGGTTCTTTTGAGTCACTGGACAAACCTGTTCTACCTGCTACCAGACATCTGTGATTCAGTCTTTAACTCTTGCATTAATAGCTGTCTAAAATACTGCTACAAATGCACCTTGAGCTGGAATGTCAAAATTATCAATGTACAAGGGTATTCATCAATAGCTTTTACTAACTATAAATTATAATGATCTAATATTTGTATGGTTCTCGATAGCTTGCATGATAGACAGCGTTTATTGAATATTTCCTATGTGCCAGGCAATCTTCTAAGACCTCTTTATATATTAATTTGTTTGATCTTTCTGGCACGGGTACTATTATAGCTCTCATTTCAAAATTATATCTGACTCCACAGTTGAGTCTCAAAACTAGTAAAGGGTAGAGTAGAATTTGAACTCATTCACCCTGGCTGCAACGATCTTGACCGCTACACTGAATCCTCTCTGTGTGCCTATGTATCGCCTTTCACTTTTGTCATCTCCTTTGATCCTCACAAATAAGCCCCATGCTATACTAGATCAAGTATTACTATTATCAAGACCTTTAGATCAATGAGGTTAATTACACAGCTAGTAAGTGACAAAGCCCCATATTTGTCATCAGATGCCTCACATAATCTGTAGAAAGATATACTGGCATGTGTTCTGACCCAGACAGATGCATAGGCCATACAAATGGATAAGCCAGTGATGGTACTAATACGTGTCCTGAAATGGATATTGAAAGAAATCAACCCCCTCCTCCCCACAGCAGTGCACCTATGTTATAGCCTATAATTTCTTAAGCCTGTTGTAACCAAGTACCACAAACTGGGTGATTTAGAACAGCAGAATTCTACTGTCCCACCATTCTGGAGGCCAGAAGTTTGAAACCAGTGTTGGCAGGGTCAGCTCCTAGGGGAGAGGCTGTTCCAGTTCTTTCTCCAAGGTTCCCCAATCTTGGGGAAATCAAGGGGGTCCGATTTCACATGGGGGTCTCCCTGCATCTGGGTTCAAATTTCTCTGTTTTTAATAAAGATACTAGTCATACTCGATTAGGAGCTCACCCTACTCCATTATGAGGACCTGTTAACTAATCACATCTACAGTGATCCTATTTCCAAATAAGGTCACATTCTGAGGTATTTAGGGAATAGAATTTTAACGCATGGACTTTATAGAGAAATGATTCCATCTATAACACAGCTCTAAGCAATATAGATGAAAAAGATAAATAGGTAATTCCCCTCTTGTATCTTCTATAACTTGTTCTGGAACTCTAGATGGTTAAATGTAGAAGAAAATACTCTCTCTTACACAGCTGTATATAGCTCAAGAGTTGTTCAGGGCTTCAGTGAATGGAGGGAAGGACAGGCCTTTGACTAGGGAGGGAAATAGTGTCCACCCTCCCTTCTTAGGGAATAGCTGCATTAATGCAAACTTCTATTAACCTATACAAAATAGGCTGAATATATGACTGATTAAAATACTAACTTCAAAGATATTTATTCTCTCCTGATGTATATATTACTCTTTACATAATGATAGCTCAAACCTCCAGTATTTGCATTTTGGAGGAGAAAGTCTCCAAGAAATGATGTAGCTGTGTTGGAAGTTGCTCCAGGGAAACATGTTGTTAGTGAGTTAATTACCTGAGCAATTGTCAGAGGAAAATTTTTATCTGAGCATCATAGATTTCAGAAGTAGAAGAAACCTGGGAGATTTATATTTAAATCATCTATTTAAATATATTATATTTAAACATAATACATATATTTAAATAATCCATTTTTTAGAGCCTCAGAATGAATCTCAGGGGAGCCCACTGTATCATACAATGTTGAACACTGTCATTTGGAATTTGAATTCAGGCATCTGATTCCCATCTTTATCCTGGCTTAGCTTGTGTCCTTTCTCCTATTAAGCTAAAACATCCAAAAATACAGATTATTGAAAATCTAAGTGAAATGCAGGTTCACATTTATTTATTGCCAGACTATATTCCCTTTATAACCTCATATCACTTTGCTACAGACACAGAAAATATGCTGAATAAATAAACTAGCATTGGGAATGCATCACAAGCTGCTAATCTGGGGTGGAGATGGGGAGGAAGAAAGGATGTGCAGTATGAGACATGAAAGGAAGGGATTGTAAATCAGCCTGGATTCTTGGTTAATATTTGTAGGTGTGTTTGAAGATAACTTAGATGGTCTGTGATGGTTGTCACTCTACGATAGGTCTTTCTACACATTAAAATCAAAAAGAGCCGTCAGCTCTCTTCATTTTCTTTGAGTCTTTTGTAGGATTGTCTCCATTGACACAGCTACATAAGGCATATAATTTGGTAGGTACTAAGGTAACAAGGTATTTTAGAGCACATAAGAAACTGATTTGTGAAGTGAAAGGCAAGATTAAGCTCAGAGTATTTTCTTTCATATTACTATGAAAATTAGGGTGGTAGGCCTGTCATTTAAAGTAGTTTAAGATGAGAATTGAAAATTCAAGAATCTATAACATACTTTTTGCATTTTTAAAACCCAGTTTTGGCTAATTTAACATTACTCATCCCCAAAGAGCTACAATTAGTGGAGTACCTTTCCCTCCCTCAAATTATTGATTCATTTTTTAGTGAAGTATAAAACAATATAATATGTTACAAGTATACAAAATAGTGATTCACAATTTTAAAAGTTATAATCAATTAATAGTTGCTATGAAATATTGGCTATATTTCCTGTATTGTAGAATATATCTGTGTAGTTTATTTTGTACATTATAGTTTATACCTATTAATTCCCTATCCCTATGTTACCCCTTCTGCAGTTTAAGTGAGGCTTATTTATTATGTAATTAAATATATGGTTTTACTTGCTATTCAGTCTTTTATTATATATCTTAATATAATGCCTTAAATATGATAGTCTCTTCACTTTGCAAATAGTAAAATGTGTCTAGACTCATGAATATTGTGTAATATGTACTAGGGTCAGGATTAACATCTCATTTAATTCCCAGTTTATAAATAAAATAATCTGAAAGCTACAGCTTTATATTGAAAACTTAGTTTTAGAAGTGCTCAAAAAATAAAAGAATGGGATCAGTCAGGGGGATACAGGAGCCAACTTGAAGGAGCTCCCAATGGCCATAATGCGAAACAATTTAATACATAGCATAGTGTGAAGTCATAATCCAAAGTAAAAAATAAATACATTTGAAATCAGTCTGTACTGACATGTGAAAGTGAAGGTATCTGTTGCTCAGTTGTATCTGACTTTTTGTGACCCCATGGACTGTAGCCCACCAGGCTCCTCTGTTCATGGGATTTTCCAGGCAAGAATATTGGAGTGGGTTGCCATGCTCTCCTCCAGGGGATCTTCCCAACTCGGGATCAAACCTATGTCTCCTGAATTGTAGACAGATTCTTTACTATCTGAGCCACCAGGGAAGCCCCTATATTTCAAATACATTTGAAATCAGTCCACAATGACATAGATCAATGATTGAATATATAAATAAATAGGAACAAACAAACAGAAAATGAAATACCCTAAAGAATTTGAAATGATATCTGTAGATAATGCCCCCTCCGAGGAAACTGGGATTAATGCCAAATTTACCCCTTTTACCCTTGGACTTCACTCTATTTATATATTTATTTTTATGCTGTGGGGTACAGCATGTGGGATCTTCGTTCCACAACCAGGGATGGAAACTGTCCCCGCTGCAGTGGGAGTACAGAGTCCTAATCACTGGATCACCCAGGAAGTCCCTGGGCTCTACTTAAAAACACCTTTACAAAGAATAGAGTATGGAAAGGGGACAAAATTTGGGTTGGGAATTTAAATTTACAGTGGAGAAACTTAGCAATCAATCAATCAAAGATCAAAGTTAACATCAGCAATGACATCTTAGTAGCAGGTACCATTTGATAAGATGTGATAAATATATGCTGGTGACAGTATGTACCCTATGACAAGATACAGGGGAATGAGTATTTACCCCCATGGTCTCTGTCACCAAAGCCCATAATCCCAGTCTAACCATAAGAAAAGACATGTGTCAATCTCAAATTGAGTGACATTCTACAAAAATACCTAGCCAATATTTGAAAGTGTAAAGGTTATGAAGCACAAAGAATGTCTGAGAAACAATCACAGATCAGAGGAGGCTATAAGATAAAAACTAAATGTAATGTTTTATCTTAGATAGATCCTAAAGTAGAAAAAGCACATTAGTGGAGAGAAACAGAACTCGTGAAGCTTAAATAAGGTGTGGAGTTTAGTTAGAAGTAATGAATGGCTGTCAGTTCCTTAATTGTTTTGATGCAGTTTAGTAATATATTAACAATAGAAAGATTGGGGTGAGAATATGTGGCAACTTCCTATCTTTGCAACTCTTTTGCAAGCATAAAACTATTATAAAACAAATAGTTTATAAAAAGATAGAACCACATTTCCATACCTACATTTTCAAACTCAGGGCCATGATAGATCATATACCGACTCAAGAAAAAAGCAACTTAAACCTAGTCATTACCAATAGTCATTGTCATTACCAATAGTCATTGATTCCTAGGACCCCCTAGAATATGATGAAGAGCACTGATTCAGCCATGCTATTTTATTTTAATTGGAAGTTAATTACTTTACAATATTGTGGTGGTTTTTGCCATACATTCACATGAATCAGCCATGGGTGTACATGCATTCCCCATCCTGACCCTCCCTCTCATCTCCCTCCCAATCCCATCCCTCAAGGTCATCTCAGTACACTAGCCCTGAGCACCCTGCCTCATGCATCAAACCTGGACTGGTGATCTATTTCAAATAAGATAATATTCATGTTTCAATGCTATTCTCTCAAATCATCCCACCCTCGCCTTCTTCCACAGAGTCCAACAATCTGTTCTTTACTTCTGTGTCTCTTTTGCTATCTTGCATATAGGGTCATCGTTACCATCTTTCAAAATTCCATATATATATACGTTAATATACTGTATTGGTGTTTTTCTTTCTGGCTTACTTCAGTATAATAGGCTCCAGCTTCATCCACCTCATTAGAACTTCTTCAAATGCATTGTTTTTAATAGCTGAGTAATATTCCATTGTGTATATGTACCACAGCTTTCTTATCCGTTCATCTGCAAATGGACATCTAGGTTGCTTCCATGTCCTGGCTATTTTAAACAGTGCTGTGATGAACATTGGGGTTACACATGTCTCTTTCAATTCTGGTTTCCTCGGTGTGTATGCCCAGCATTGGGACTGCTGGGTCGTATGGCAGTTCTATTTCCAGTTTTTTAAGGAATCTCCACAGTGTTCTCTGTAGTGGCTGTACTAGTTTGCATTCCCACCAACAGTGTAAGAGGGTTCCTTTTCCTCTGCACCCTCTCCAGCATTTATTGTTTGTAGATTTTTTGACAGCAGCCATTCTGACCAGCATGAGATGGTACCTCACTGTGGTTTTGATTTGCATTTCTCTGATAATGAGTGATGTTGAACATCTTTTCATGTGTTTGTTAGCCATCTGTATGTCTTCTTCGGAGAAATGTCTGTCTAGTTCTTTGGCCCATTTTTTGATTGGGTCGCATATTTTTCTGGAATTGAGCTGCAGGAGTTGCTTGTATATTTTTGATATTAGCTGTTTGTCAGTTGCTTCATTTGCTATTATTTTCTCCCATTCTGAAGGCTGTCTTTTCAGCTTGCTTATAGTTTCCTTTGTTGTGAAAAAGCTTTTAAGTTTAATTAGGTCCCACTTGTTTATTTTTGCTTCTTTTTCATTACTCCGGGAGGTGGATCATAGAGAATCCTGCTATGATTTATGTCAGAGAGTGTTTTGCCTATGTTTTCCTCGAGTTTTATAGTTTCTGGTCTTACATTTAAACCTTTAATCCATTTTGAGTTTATTTTTGTGTATGCTGTTAGAAAGCGTTCTACTTTCATTCTTTTACATGTGGTTGACCAGTTTTCCCAGCACCGCTTGTTAAAGAGATTGTCTTTTCTCCAAGAATTGTATATTTTTGCCTCCTTTGTCAAAGATAAGGTGTCCATAGGTGTGTGGATTTATCTCTGGGCTTTCTATTTTGTTCCATTGATTTACATTTCTGTCTTTGTGCCAGTACCATACTGTCTTGATGACTGTTGCTTGATGTTGTATAGCCTGAACTCAGGCAGGTTGATTCCTCCAGTTCCATTCTTCTTCCTCCAGATTGCTTTGGCTATTTGAGGTTTTTTTGTAATTCCATAAAATTGTGAAATTATTTGTTCTAATTCTCTGAAAAATACCATTGGCAGCTTGATAGGGATTGCATTAAATCTATTGATTGCTTTGGGTAGTATACTCATTTTCACTATATTGATTCTTCTGATCCATGAACATGCTATATTTCTCCATCTATTTGTGTCATTTTTGATTTCTTTCAGCAGTGTTTTATAGTTTTCTATATATAGGTCTTTTGTTTATTTAGGTAGATTTATTCCTAAGTGTTTTATTCTTTTCGTTGCAATGTGAATGGAATTGTTCCCTTAATTTCTCTTTCTGTTTTCTCATTGTTAGTGTACAGGAATGCAAAGGATTTCTGTGTTAATTTTATATCCTGCAACTTTACTGTATTCATTGATTAGCTTTAGTAATTTTCTGGTGAAGTCTTTTGGGTTTTCTATGTAGAGGATCATGTCATTTGCAAACAGTGAGATTTTTACTTCTTCTTTTCCAATTTGTATTCCTTTTATTTCTTTTTCTGCTCTGATTGCTGTGGCCAAAACTTTCAAAACTATGTTAAATAGTAGTGGTGAGAGTGGGCACCGTTGTCTTGTTCCTGACTTTAGGGGAAATGCTTTCAATTTTTCACCATTGAGGATAATGTTTGCTGTGGGTTTATCATATATGGCTTTTATTATGTTGAGGTATGTTCCTTCTATGCCTGCTTTCTGGAGGGTTTTTTTTTTTTTATCATTAATGGATGTTGAATTTTGTCAAAGGCTTTCTCTGCATATATTGAGATAATCATATGGTCTTTATCTTTCAATTTGCTATTGTGGTATATTACGTTGATTGATTTTGTGGATATTGACGAATCCTTGCATCCCTGGGATAAAGCCCGCTTGGTCATGATGTATGATCTTTTTAATATATTGTTGGATTCTGTTTGCTAGAAGTTTGTTGAGGATTTTTGCATCTATGTTCATCAGTGATATTGGCCTGTAGTTTTCTTTTTTTGTGACATCTTTGTCTGGTTTTGGTATTAGGATGATGGTGGCCTCAGAGAATGAGTTTGGAAGTTTACCATCCTCTGCAATTTTCTGGAAGAGTTTGAGTAGGATAGGTGTTAGCTCTTCTCTAAATTTTTGGTAGAATTCACCTGTGAAGCCATCTGGTCCTGGGATTTTGTTTGTTGGAAGATTTCTAATTACGGTTTCAATTTCTGTGCTTGTGTTGGGTCTGTTAAGATTTTCTATTTCTTCTTGGTTCAGTTTTGGAAAGTTATACTCTTCTAAGAATTTTTCCATTTCTTCCAAGTTGTCCATTTTATTGGCATATAGTTGCTGATAGTAGTCCCTTATGATCCTTTGTATTTCTGTGTTGTCTGTTGTGATTTCTGCATTTTCATTTCTAATTTTGTTGATTTGATTCTTCTCCCATTTTTTCTTGATGAATATAGCTAATGGTTTGTCTATTTTATTTATCTTCTCAAAGAGCCACCAGCTTTTCGTTTTGTTGATTTTTGCTATGGTCTCTTTTGTTTCCTTTGCACTTACTTCTGCCCTAATTTTTATGATTTCTTTCCTTCTACTAACCCTGGGGTTCTTCGTTTCTTCCTTTTCTAGTTGCTTTAGGTGTAGAGTTAGGTTATTTATTTGATTTCTCTCCTGTTTCTTGAGATCGGCTTGTATTGCTATGAACCTTCCCCTTAGTGCTGCTTTTACTGAATCCCATAGGTTTTGGGTTGTTGCATTTTCATATGTTTCTATACATATTTTGATTTCTTTTTTTATTTCTTTTGTGATTTGCTGGTTATTAAGAAGCGTGTTGTTTAGCTTCCATATGTTTGTATTTTTAATAGTTTTTTTTTTCTCCTGTAGTTGACATCTAATCTTACCACATGTGATCAGAAAAGATGCTTGAGATGATTTCAGTTTTTTTGAATTTACCAAGGATAGATTTATGGCCCAGGATGTGATCTATCCTGGGGAAGGTTCCATGTGCACTTGAAAAAGAGGTGAAATTCATTGTTTTAGGGTGAAATATCCTATAGATATAAATTATGTCTAACTGGTCCATTGTATCATTTAAAGTTTGTGTTTCCTTGCTAATTTTCTGTTTAGTTGATCTATCCATAGGTGTGAGTGGGGTATTAACATCTCCCTCTATTATTGTGTTACTGTTAATTTCCCCTTTAATATTTGTTAGCATTTGCCCTACGTATTGCAGTGCTCCTATGTTGGGTGTGTGTATGTTTATAATTGTGATGTCTTCTTCTTGGATTGATCCTTTGATCATTATGTAGTGTCCGTCTTTGTCTCTTTTCACAGCCTTTATTTCAAAGTCTATTTTATCTGATATGAGTATTGCTGCTCCTGCTTTCTTTTGGTCTCCATTTGTGTGAAGTATCTTTCTCCAGCCCTTCACTTTCAGTCTGTATGTGTCCCTAGGTTTGAGGTGTGTCTCTTGTAGAGAGCATATGTAGGGGTCTTGTTTTTGTATCCATTCAGCCAGTCTTTGTCCTTTGGTTGAGTCATTCAACCCATTTACATTTAAGGTAATTATTGATAAATATGATCCCATTGGTATTTACTTTGTTGTTTTGGGTTCGAGTTTATAAACCTTTTCTGTGTTTCCTGTCTAGAGATGATCCTTTAGCATTTGTTGAAGAGCTGGTTTGGTGGTGCTGAATTCTCTGAGCTTTTGCTTGTCTGTAAAACTTTTGATTTCTTTTTAATATTTGAATGAGATTCTTGCTGGGTACAGTAATCTGTGTTGTAGGGTTTTCTCTTTCATTACTTTAAGTATGTCCTGCCATTCCCTTCTGGCTTGAAGAATTTCTATTGAAAGATCAGCTGTTATCCTTATGGAGATCCCTTTGTGTGTTATTTGTTGTTTTTCCCTTGCTGCTTTTAATATTTGTTCTTTGTGTTTGATCTTGTTAATTTGATTAATATGTTTCTTGGGGTTTTTTGCCTTGGATTTATCCTGTTTGGGACTCTCTGGGTTTCTTGGACTTGGATGGCATTCTAGGGAAGTTTTCAATCATTACCTCCTCAAGTATTTTCTCATGGCCTTTCTTTTTGTCTTCTTTTTCTGGGACTCCTATGATTCCAATGTTGGGGCGTTTAACATTGTCCCAGAGGTCTCTGAGGTTGTCCTCCATGCTATTTTAAATCAGATGTTATTCTATAGTAACCAGGCTTCCCAGGTGGCTCAGTGATAAAGAACCTGCAAGCCAATGCAGGAGACCTAAGAGAAATGGGTTTGATTCCTGGGTCAAGAAGATCCCCTGGAAGAAGGCATGGCAATCCACACTTCAGTATTCCTGCCTAGAGAATCCCATGGACAGAAGAACCTGGCAGGCTACAGTCCACAGGGTCGCTAAGAGTCAGATACCAATGATGTGACTTCGTGTGCACTAGCGCTAAGGTAACCATGTTTCCATTCTTAATCCCTCAATCCATCACTCACTGTTACCTTTCCAATATGCCTGCTCAGAACAAACTAAACTCCTTTATAGTTGTTAGAAAGGAACATTATAGAGTCCTTATCAAAGGCAGAGCTGGTCTAAACCTGATCCAACCTGTCTTTCTGAGCTCATCTTCATCCCTCTCCCATTGTCACTCTATGTCCAGCTGAACAATTAGTTTTCCATTCTCTAAATCTGTTGTGACATAATCCCCTGGTATTTTATTGACATGCATGTATCTCTGCCTAGAAAGTTATTTCTTATTTACCTTTGATTATTATCTCCTTCAAGATTCAATTCCTTTCTACATAGCTTTCCCCAGGTCACTTTTCTTTTTGTCCTGTATGCTTATGGTTAGTCATTCAATCGTGTCCGACTCTTTATGATCCCATGGACTTTAGCTTGCCAGGCTCCTCTACCCATGGGATTCTCCAGGCAAGAATGTTGGAGTGGGTTGCCATGCTCACCTCCAGGGAATCTTCCCAACCCAGGGATCAAACCCAGTTCTCCTGCATTGCAGGCAGATACTTTACCGTCTCTTTACTACTAGAATGAGTAGCCTATCTCTTCTCCAGGGAAGCTTCCTGTTAGATTCCCAGGAATCTAACCAAGATATCCTGCATTGCAGGCAGATTCTTTACCAACTCTGAGGTCTATTGCATTGCAGGCAGATTCTTTACCAACTGAGCTACCAGCCTTGTATATCTCTATTGTAAATACTTATCATTTGCATTGTTGACTTTCACACCAGGATATATACTTTAAAGGAAATGAATCTACTTCTATTTTTTCACTTCTGTTATACTAGCATATATAAAGTGCCCAATGCAGTCAGTGCTTAATAAATGCATATAACATGAATGAAGGAAGTGAAAGTTTTAAGTTGTCGAAATGAAAAGGCCATTGTGTGAAATAATTTAAGCCTGTCATTCATTTAAATGTTTGTGTTCTAATAGATTCTCAAAAACTTAGTACAGGGTAAGTAAGTTATTATTTTTTGGAATAAAAGATATTTTAACATATTTACATAACATATGAAGCTATTAAATGGGAAGCAGTAAGCTATCCACATTTCAATAAGCTGAGTATGTCTTTTAAAAGCTTAGTAAAAGTGATAAACACTTAATTTGAATGACTGGGTTACGTAATTTCTTTTTAGGTTCTGTAGTATTTCTCAGAGGTACTTGTTTTTGGATTAATATTACCAATATTATAAGAATTAGTTAAATATGTTTAGAGCACATTAAAAACTCTAAAAAGAAGTAAATTTTAACTAGCATCAAAGGAAAGACATATAGTTATAACATCAATTTTGTGAAAACCGTTGTAAGTTAGAGAATATGCTAATGCCAACAAAGGTTCATCTAGTCAAGGCTATGGTTTTTCCTGTGGTCATGTATGGATGTGAGAGTTGGACTGTGAAGAAGGCTGAGCACTGAAGAACTGATGCTTTTGAACTGTAGTGTTGGAGAAGACTCTTGAGAGTCCCTTGGACTGCAAGGAGATCCAACCAGTCCATTCTGAAGGAGATAAGCCCTGGGATTTCTTTGGAAGGACTGATGCTAAAGCTGAAACTCCAGTACTTTGGACACCTCATGCAAAGAGTTGACTCATTGGAAAAGACTCTGATGCTGGGAGGGATTGGGGGCAGGAGGAGAAGGGGACGACAGAGGATAAGATGGCTGGATGGCATCACTGACTTGATGGACGTGGGTCTGGATGAACTCCGGGAGTTGGTGATGGACAAGGAGGCCTGGCATGCTGCGATTCATGGGGTCGCAAAGAGTCGGACATGACTGAGCGACTGAACTGAACTGAACTGATGATATTATTTTTGAGCATAGTAATTTCAAAATAAATGTTAATTTCATTTAGAAAACAGAAGAGAACACTTCACTAGGAAGAAAGAGGTTTGGGTCCCAGCCTTAGATACATTACTAGCTAGATTTGCCACCCTGAACCAATTAAGTAATGTTTGAATCTCAGTGATTTTGTACATAAAATTAGGCAATTAATATTTGCTCTGCCTTCTCATATTGTTATTTGAGGATCACCTTAAATAATGAATGTGTAAATTCTTTGAACTATATCAAGTATGATTCACATGTATAATATTGTTTTTATATTACACATAAAACTGCAGAGAAACTTTCGACAAAATCTCAGATCTTTTTATTACAATGTACTCCCTGCCAAACTACATAAGCAAAGACTATTTTTCAATATGAGGGGAGTTGGAGTTCTATAAAGATAAATGTGAACAAATAGACCCAAGAAACTAACAACTTTGATGTAATGCAGTCAAATTCACTGGGGATAAAATTCTCATAACTCTTATGTCATGGAAGGAAAGCATGCCTTGAGCCCCCCATGAAGTGAAAAAACAAAACCTCTCTCAAGACCTTGCCTCAGAACTCCATGGTCTTCCTTCACTACCTTCAACCTCCACTCAGAGACAGCTACTAAAGCAAAGTTTGTGTCCAGATATTAAATAAATGAAGCCCTCTGCCAGTTTGTGTCATGACCTGTTTCAGATCCTTGGGTATAGCATACACCAGCAAAATGGAACTATTTTGCTGTTTACTGACTTGCTTTGAAATTGGGTAAGAATAAAAATTTCCCTTGACGTTTGACACTTTTCTTTACAATAGTCATTTGTAGTCCTTATAATGAAGGATAAATAAGGGGGTCAAAGTAAAGCATACATGTGTGCTCAGTCACTCAGTTATGTCTGACTCTTTTTAATGCCATGGAGGGTAGCCTGCCAGGCTCCTCTGTCCATGGGCTTTCCCAGGGAAGAATACTGGAGTCAGGTGTCAGTTCTTCTCCAGGGGAACTTCCTGGCCAGGTCTCCTGCATTGCAGGTAGATTCTTTATAGTCTGAGCTGCCAGGGAAGCCTCTGTCATAGTGAGGTACTCTATGTAAAACAGCATCAACTTACTGGCACTTTAGAAAAACAGGTACAAGTGGCTAAAATACTCAATTCCCTTTACATGTTGTTGTTTTGAGAAGTGCATCCACTCGTGGTTTTTTTTGCATATACACTTTTGACTGGTAGAATTCTTCATGGTGGCAGAGGTTAGGGATATGAAGACAAGTAAGATACTTCTATTCTTAAGGTGATTTTTTTTTCCTTTGAAGGATTGAAGCAACCCTACAACCATGGTAATACAAGTTGTTGAGACTGTAGACAGTTATATCTGCTCTGAGAACCATGGAGGGTCAAGGGAAGCATGGCAAAACAATTGAGGCTTGAGCCCAATCTGTAAGAAGAATAACAATTTTGCCATGAATATGGTTATAAGTAGAACATTATGTGGAAGGAGAATGTCCATGAAAGTACAAAGTTGTTGGGGCCTCCCAGGTGGAACTGATGGTAAAAAACTTGCCTGCCAATGCAGGAGACATGAGAGACTGGGTTCAATCCCTGGGTTGGGAAAATCCCCTGGAGGAGGGCATGGCAACCCACTCCAGTAGTCTTGCCTAGAGAATCCCCATGGACAGAGGAGCCTGGTGGGCTGCAGTCTATGGGATTGCAGAGAGTCAAACACAACTGAAGTGATGTAGCACGTAAATGATAAATTTAGGGGATGGCAAATTTAGGGGATATGCATACAATATATGGTATGCTTATTATTTTCTTAGAACTGCCCTAACAAAGAAGCCAAAGCTCTGTGACTTGGAACAACTGAAATGCATTGTTTCATAGTTCTGGAGGCTAGAAATTGAAAATCAAAATATCAGCAAGGTTGTTTCCTTCTGGTGGTTTGCTGGCAGCTTTTGGTATTCTTTGGATGGTAGATGTTATCACTCTGATCTCTGCCTTCCTCTTCACATGGAATTCTTCCTCTGTTTATGTCCATGTCCAAATCTCCCTTTGTAAGAGACATAACTCAACCCTTCACAGCATGATTATGGTGAGAATATAGGATATATAAAAAGGTGGAATGAGGAAGGGGGGAAATGGCTAAGAGCACAGAAATGAGAAAAGAAAGGTGGGCCTAGATTTCTTAAAGATAAAGAATTTTTTCCTGTTTTATTTTTTATTAATTAATTTTAATTGGAGGATAATTACTTTACACTATTGTAACGGGTTTTGCCATACATCAATATGAATTGGCCATAGGAATACGTATGTCACCGCCATCCTGAACTTGCCCCCTACTGCCCTCCCTTCCCCATCCCTCCAGGTTGTCACAGAGCTCCAGCTTTGTGTGCCCTGCTTCAGACATCAAACTTGCACTAGTTATCTGTTTTACATATGGTAATGTATATGTTTCAATGCTATTCTATCAAAGCATCCCGCCTTCTGTTTCTCTCGCTGAGTCCAAAATTCTGTTCTTTACATCTGTGTCTCCTTTGCTGCCCTGCATATGGGATCATCAGCACCATATTTCTAGATTCTATATATACATGTTAATATACAGTATTTATCTTTCTCTTTCTGACTTACTTCACTTGACTCAGTTGTAATGAGGAAGATGAATCTAGAGCTTATTATACAGAATGAAGTAAGTCAGAAAGATAGACTTTCTAAGTAGAAACACTTGGAAAATTGTTAAAGAGACTGTGGAAAAATCTTAAAGAGATGGGAATACCAGACCACCTGACCTGCCTCTTGAGAAATCTGTAGGCAGATCAGGAAGCAACAGTTAAAACTGGACAGGGAACAACAGACTGGTTCCAAAGAGGAAAAGGAGTACATCAAGGCTGTATATTGTCACCCTGCTTATTTAACTTATATGCAGAGTACATCATGAGAAATGCTGGGCTGGAAGAAGCACAAGCTGGAATAAAGATTGCCAGGAGAAATGCCAATAACCTCAGATATGCAGATGACACCACCCTTATGGCAGAAAGTGAAGAGGAACTAAAGAGCCTCTTGATGAAAGTGAAAGAGGAGAGTGAAAAAGTTGACTTAAAACTCAACATTCAGAAAACTAAGATCATGTCATCTGGTCCCATCAGTTCCGTTCAGTCACTCAGTGGTGTCTGACTCTTTGCGACCCCATAAATCGCAGCATGCCAGGCCTCCCTGTCCATCACCAACTCTCGGAGTTTACCCAAACTCATGTCCATCGAGTAAGTGATACTATACAGCCATCTTTTCCTCTGTTGTCCCTTTCTCCTCCTGCCCCCAATCCCTCCCAGCATCAGGGTCTTCTTTTCCAATGAGTCAACATTTCGCATGAGGTGGCCAAAGTATTGGAGTTTCAGCTTCAGCATCAGTCCTTCCAGTGAACACCCAGGACTGATCTCCTTTAGGATGGACTGTTTGCATCTCCTTGCAGTCCAAGGGACTTTCAAGAGTATTCTCCAACACCACAGTTCAAAAGCATCAATTCTTTGGCACTCACCTTTCTTCACAGTCCAACTCTCACATCCATATATGACCACTGGATCTTGTCCCATCACTTCATGGCAAATAAATGGAAAAACAGTGGAAACAGTGACATAATTTATTTTGGGGGCTCGAAAATCACTGCAGATGGTGATTGCAGCCATGAAATTAAAAGACGTTTACTCCGTGCAAGGAAACTTATGACCAATCTAGACAGAATATTGAGAAGCAGAGACATTGCTTTATCAACAAAGGTCCGTTTAGTCAAAGCTATGATTTTTCCAGTAAATATGTATGGATATGAGAGTTGGACTATAAAGAAAGATGAGCACCAAAGAATTGATGCTTTTGAACTGTGATGTTGGAGATGACTCTTGTGAGTCCCTTAGACTGCAAGGATATCCAACCAGTCCATCCTAAAGGAAATAAATCCTAAATATTTATTGGAAGGACTGATGCTGAAGCTGAAACTCCAATACTTTGGCCCCCTGATTCAAAGAACTGACTCATTTGAAAAGACCCTGATGCTGGGAAAGATTGAAGGCTGGAGGAGAAGGAGATGACAGAGGATGCGATGGTTGGATGGCATCACCGACTCAATGGACATGAATTTGAGTAAACTCTGGGAGTGGTGATGGACAGGGAGGCCCGACATTCTGCAGTCCATGGGGTAGCAAAGAGTTGGACGTGACTGAGCAAATGAACTGAACTGAAGTACAAACACAAGCACATACTCTCAGCATATGCGTCCTCTTACGTCTAGTCTAAGATGCTTAATTCCAAGGACTCTGGCAAGACTTCAAAGGCTTCCCTGGTGGATCAGATGATAAAGAACCTGCTTGCAACGCAGGAGACTTAGGTTCAATCCCTGTGTCAGGAAGATCCCCTGGAGAAGGGAATGGCAACCCAGTCCAGTATTCTTACCTAGAGAATACCATGGACTGAGGAACCTGGTGGTCTATAGTCCATGGAGTCACAAAGAGTTGGACATGATTGAGTGACTAACACCTACACTCTGGCAAGTACAGGCTACCTTCTTCTGTTACATCTGCCTGTAGGTCTCCTAGACTTGCTTGAATGTGGTCACCCTACATTACCCCTATTCTCAGCTTATCAAGCACCATGAAGTCCTCCAGTCCCAGTTGGGAGCTTGGTGTCCCTCCATGAATGGCTTCCAGATGCAGATGAGCTGTCAGTGATGTTTGCCAAGATATAAACATGAGCCTTCCCCTACCTGGGAGAAGCCTTTCTAGAATTCTGCACCCTTCTCAAGATCTCATCTCTACTGTTGCCTCTTTTTTCTTTTTTTTTTTTTAATCAGCCAATATATGAATTTAAAACTTCACAGAGAATTGAGAGTTTTTCTGGTTTTCCCTCTTTTTTCCTCTGCTCAGATATTTTCATTGAGATTTGTGAATTCACAAGTACATATACATTTTAACCTCCAGTTTTGTAGAAAATGTTCACCCCTCTTCAAGAGATCTAACCCTTAGATTAGAGCTTCTCTGGTGGTTCAGTGGTAAAGAATTCACCTGCCAATACAGGAGATGTGGGTTCTATCTCTGGGTCAGAAAAATCCCCTGGTGAAGGAAATGGCAACCCACTTCAGTATTCTTGCCTGGGAAATCCCATAGACAGAGGGGCCTGGTGGGCTATAGTCCATGGGGTCACAAAAAAAGTCAGACACCACTTAGTGACTAAAAGAACAATGAGAACAATCCTTAGGTTGGTGACATTGCTTCCACTTTGTTCCTCTCTTGAACTTTGTCTTATCAACAGCTCTTGGCATTTATTCTTCTTCGTCTCAACTGACTCTCTGAATACACTATAAATATACTCAAGTTTCTCACATTAAAACATACACACACATACACACACACTTCTGCATACACACATACACACCTATGCATACATACATACCCACACACACACACGTATACATACACACGCACCATACATATACACACACCTATACGCACACACACCTATACACACACACAGCTATACACACACACACCTATACACACACACACCTCTATACATACACACGCCTATACACACACACACACACACACCCCTATATGCACACACCATACATACATCTACACAATCTCCTCCCTCATCCATATCTTATATTGAAGAAATACTTCTAGCTCTTTTCTTCCTTGTTCTCAGAGAAAAAGAGAAGTAAATCAAACCTACCTCTATTTCATCACTCCCTTTGAACGGTTCTTAAACTACTGAGGTTTTGATTGTAGGTCTACTGCTCCACTGATCCATGGCTGCAAATCCTAGGTAATTATTTAGTTTAATTTATATTTGTAGGACATATTTGCTTACTTAGCAGCTTTCTTTGAATATTCCTCAAGCTCTTCAACACAATATCTCCTAGGTTGAAATTTATAAATCTAGTCTTCCTCCTGTATACCATCTTGATGAAATATCATTCTTCACACAAGCCAGAAATCTGGGTATCTTCTGATTCTCCTCTGTTTCTCTCATCTCCTATGTTTAAATAGTTAGCAAACCCATAGATCTCTTGCATGTATTCTGCTTCTCCATCCCTACATATACTGCTGTGGTTAAATGTATATGATTTTTCACTGGGTTATAGAAATAGGATTTCATGCCATTTTAAAATTTCTTACAAGCATAAAAAACCACGTACATTAACTACTCTCTCCTGGTCTAGGATAAATTCAGTCTCCTTGTAATCACATTAAAAGACTCCCTCTCTGGTTTAACCAGTGTCTGTTGCTGTTGCTGGTTGTTCATTCACTAAGTTGAATGTGATTGTTTGGACCCCATGGACTACAGCACTCCACACTCCCCTGTCCTTCACTGTCTCCCAGAGTTTGGTCAGCTTCATGTCCGTTCGGTCAGTGATGCTTTCTAACCATCTCCCGGTCTGCTTCCCCTTTCTCCTCTGGACCTCAATCTATCTCAGCATCAGGTTCTTTTCCAATGAGTAGGCTCTTCACATCTGGTGGCCAGAATATTGGAGCTTCAGCTTCAGCATCAGTCCTTCCAGTGCATATTCAGCGTTGATATCCTTGTGATTCATCCAGCCTGGCATTCTACACTATGTACTCTTCATAGAAGTTCATAAACAGGGTGACAATATACAGCCTTATACTACTGCTTTCCCAATTTTGAACCAGTGTGTGGTTCCATGTCTGATTCTAACTGTTGCTTCTAGACCTGCATACAGGTTTCTCAGAAAACACATCAGTTGGCCTGGTATTCCTATTTCTTTAAGAATTTTCCACAGTTTGTTGTGATGCACAGAGTCAAAGGCTTTAGCGTAGTCAGTGAAGCAAAATAGATGTTTTTCTGGAATCTTCTTGCCTTTTCTATGATCCAGCTAATGTTGGTAATTTGATCTATGGTTCCTCTGCCTTTTCTAAACCCACCTTGTACATCTAGAATTTCTCCTGAAGCCTAGCTTGAAGAATTTTGAGCATAACCGTACTAGCATATGAAATGAGTGCAACCGTATGGTAGTTTGAACATTCTTTGACATTGCCTTTCTTTGGATTGGAATGAAAACTGACCTTTTACAGCCCTGTGCCCATGCTGAGTTTTCCAAATTTACTGGTATGCTGAGTGCAATACTTTAACAGCATCATCTTTTAGGATTTGAAATAGCACAGCTGGATTTCCATTATCTCCACTAGCTTTGTTGGTAGTAATTCTTTGTAAGACCCACTTGACCTCACACTTCAAGATGTCTGGTTCTAGTTGAGTAACCACACCACTGTGGTTATCCCAATTATTAAGACCTTCCTTGTATAGTATCTCTATCTATTCTTGCCACCTCTTATTAACCTCTTCTAATTCTTTTTAGTCCTTTCTTTTTTTATCCTTTATCATGTCCATCCTTGCTTGAAATACTCCCTTGAACTGGGCAATTTTCTTGGAAAGATCTCTAGTCATTTTCATTCTATTGTTTTCCTCTATTTCTTTGCATTGTTCATTTAAGAAGGCCTTCTTATCTCTCCTTGCTCTTCTGTGGAACTCTCTCTGCATGCAATTGGGTATATCTTTCCCTTTCTCCCTTTTCTTTTGTTTCTCTTCTTTCCTCAGCTATTTGAAAATCCTCCTCAGACAATCTCACTGCCCTCTTGCATTTCCTTTTCTTTGGGATGGTTTTGGTCACTGCCTCCTGTATTATGAAACTTCATCCATAGTTCTTCAGGCACTCTGTGTATGAGACCTAAGCCCTTGAATCTATTCATCACCTCCATTGAATAGTCATAAGGGATTTGATTTAGGTCATACCTGAATGGTCTAGTGGTTTTCCATAGTTTCTTTAACTTAAGCTTCAATTTTGCAATAAGGAGCTGATGGTCTGAGTCACAGTCAGCTCCAGGTCATTTTTTTCCTGACTGTATAGTTTTCCTCTTCAACTGCAAAGAATATAAGCAGTCTGATTTTGGTAATGACTATCCGGTGATGTCCATGTGTAGAGTCATCTCCTGTGTTGTTGGAAAAGGATGTTTGCTGTGATCAGTGTGTTCTCTTCTCAAAACTCTTGTTAGCCTTTCAGTTCAGTTCAGTTCAGTTGCTCAGTCATGTCCAGTTTTTGCAACCCCATGGACTGCTGCACACCAGTCTTCCCTGTCCATCACCAACTCCCGGCGCTTGCTCAAACTCATGTCCATTGAGTAAGTGATGCCATCCAACCATCTCATCTCCTATTGATTGTTTCTTTAGAAATCACACATTTCCCCATGCACACAAGCTCACACTTTATTGTAGTCCTATCACGGGAGTTCACAGAATCCTTGAGACTCCATGGTTCCATCCAATCTCTTGCCACATTCTCCCAACAACTTTGGCAATGCCAGAATACTTATGGTCCCCCTCAGGGCCATATTGTTTCTTCCTCATGATGTTCCTCACATCACCCCTGCCTGCCTCATTTACTTGATGAACAGCATAGAACCCACTCATCTCACCACTGCCGTAAGGTCACCCCAAGACTTATTCTCATTCTCTCCTCACATTTACAGATTTGTGTCATTTCTTTCCTTTATAACCCCATTATATGTGGCATTTATAAAAGGATAAGAGAAATAACCTAGGCTAGGCTTCCCTGGTGGTTCAGATGGAACAGAATCTGCCTGCAGTGCAGGAGATCTGTGTTCGATCCCTGGATGGGAAGATGCCCTGGAGAAGGAAATGGCTACTCACTTCAGTATTGTTGCCTGGAGAATTCCATGGAGGAGCCTGGCGGGCTACAGCTCATAGGGGTTGCAAAGAGTTGGACATAACTGAGCAACTTTCATTTTCAGTTTCAATAGTGTAATTTAAAGCTAAAGAGTCTTGGAGTCTGAATAACATGGTTTTTAACACATGACTGAAATGGATATATTTGGAAAACAACATCATATCATCTGGCCTAGGTACTGAGAGTTTAAGTTTGAGGAAGAATAAATTTCTTCTGACAAATTAGTACCATTGGAAGCATTATGATGAAAGTGACATTGAAACTGATTTTAAAAACTGTGTAGGATTTGGAAATAGAATAGATAAGAAGAATTCTCAGAATGGGATGTCATTTACTAAATTGTTTTCAGTTTTAGAAATTGGAACTTAGATGAATCATTAATGTCTTTTTACAGTATCATATTAATCACAAGAAATTAATTTTACTATGATTCATGTGATTTATTCCCTGACATATATTTTTATTTCTTATTAGAAATTTAATTTTTTGGAATTCAGTTTGAGTTCATTTCTCTAATTGTCAGTTCATCATTATATTTACTGATTTGTAAGATTTGAGACATTGTTGCATCAGTTTTTTAACTGAAGTATAGTTGATTTATAATGTGTCTGATATACAGCATAGTGATTCAGTTACATATATTGTTTTTCAGTTGCTCAGTCATGTCTGATTCTTTGTGACCCAATAGACTGCAGCATGCCAGGCTTCCCTGTCCTTCACCGTCTCCTGGAGCTTGCTCAAACTCATGTCCATAGGGTCCAGCCATCCAACCATCTTGTCCCTTGTCATCCCCTTCTTCTGCCTTCAGTCTTTCACAGCATCAGGGACTTTTCTAATGAGTCAGCTGTTTGCATCAGGTGACCAAAGTATTGGAGCTACCACTTCAAAATCAGTCCTTCCAATGAATATTCAGGATTGATTTCCTTTAGAATGGACTGGTTTGATCTTCTTGCAGTTCAAGGGACTCTCGAGAGTCTTCTCCAACATCACAGTTCAAATGCATGACTTCTTCAGCACTCAGCCTTCTTTATGGTCCAACTCTCACATCCATACATGACTACTTTAAAAACCATAGCTTTGACTATATGGACTTCTGTTGGCAAAGTAATATCACTGCTTTTTAATATGCTGTCTAGGTTTGTCATAACTTTTCTTCCAAGGAGCAAGCATCTTTTAATTTGGATAAAATGATTGTTTTATATATATATATATATATATATATATATAATATATTAATGTTTATAAATACATTTATAAATATATGAAAAGTTTATTCATTTTCTTCCCCATTATAGGTTATTATAAGATATAACCTATCTTATAGGGAACTAAACTATAAGTTCCTATGCTATAGTAGATCCTTGTTTATCTGGTTTTTACCTCCCTGTGCTTTAGTAGATCCTTGTTGTTTATCTAGTTTATGTATAGTAATATGTATCTGTTAATCCCAAATTTCTAATTTATCCCAACCCCCTCCTTTCTTTCCCCTTGTGTGCTTGTGCTAAGTCCCTTCAGTTGTGTCTGACTCTATGCGTATGGACCCTATGGACTGTAGCCTACCAGGCTCCTCTGTCCGTGGGATTCTCTAGGCAAGAGTATTGGAGTGGATTGACATGCCCTCCTCCAGGTGATCTTCCTGTCCAGGGATCAAACCCACCTCTCTTAGATCTCCTGCATTGACAGGCAGATTCTTCACCTCTAGCACCACCTGGGAAACCCTCTTTTCCCATGGATATCCATAAATTTGCTTTCTATGCCTGGGAATCTGTTTCTGTTTTATAAATAAGTTTATTTTTATCATAGTTTAATTTCACATATAAGTGATATCATGATATTTGTCTTCCTCTGACTTACTTCCCTTAGCATTATAATGTCTAGATCCATGCATGTTGAAGCCACTGGGATTATTTCCTTATTTTTGAATGGCTGAGTAATATTCCATTGTATGTATGTACCACATCTTCTTTATCCATTCATCTGTCATTGGACATTTAGGTTGCTTCTGTATCCTTACTATTGAAAAGAGTGATGCTATGAACATTGAGGTGCATGTATTTTTTCAAATTAGACTTTTCCTCATATATATTGCCAGGAGTGGGATTGCAGGATTGCATGGTAACTCTATTTTTAGTTTTTTAAGGAACCTCCATGCTGTTCTTCATAGTGACTGCACCAATTTAATACCCACCAAGAGTAATTCTCCACATCCTTTCTAGCATTTATTATTTTTAGTTTTTGTTGTTGTTGTTTATGATGGCCATTCTGACTGGTGTAAGGCAGTATCTCAGTGTATTTTTCATTTGTGTTTCTGTAATGATTAGCAGTGTTGAGCATCTTTTCATGTGCCTGTTTACCATCTGTGCATCTTCTTTGGAGAAATCTCTGTTTCTGCTCATTTTTTTTATTGGATTATTTGCTTTTTATATTAGGATGTATTAGTTGTTTGTATATTTTTGAAATTCAGCCCTTGTCAGTTGCATTCTTTGCAAATATTTTCTCCTATTCCATGTGTTGTGTTTTTGCTTATGGTTTCCTTTGCTCTGTGAAAGCTTTTTATATTTAATTAGGCCCCATTTGTTTATTTTTACTTTTGTTTCCATTGCTGTAGGAAATGGATTCCAAAAACTGATTGCTACAATTTGTGTCAAAGAGTGTTCTATCTGTGTTTTACTCTAGGTATTTTATCATATCCCATCCTACATTTAGGTTGTTAATCCATTTTGAGATTATTTTTGCATATGGTATCGGAAAATGTTCTGATTTTATTCCTTTACATATAGCTGTCCAATTTTCCCAGAATCACTTATTGAAGAGACAATTTTTTTTCTCCGGTATATATTCTGTCTTCCTTTGTCATAGATTAATTGACCATGAATGCGTGGGTTTATTTCTGGTCTTTCTATCCTTTTACATTGATCTATGTGTCTGGCTTTGTGTCAGTATCATACTGTTTTGAGTATTGTAGTTTTGTAGTATAGTCTGAAGTCAAGGAAAGTTATCCCTCCATTTTCATTCTTCTTTCTCAAGCTTGCTTTGGCTATTTTAGGTCTTTTGTGTTTCCATGCAAATTTAATTTTGTTTTTTTCTCTTGGTTCCAGTCCTGAGAAAAATGCCATTGGTAATTTGATAGAGATTGTAATGAATCTGCATATTGCCTTGAGTAATATGTTCATTTTAGAATATTGATTCTTCCAATTCAAGAACATGGTTCAACAAATACAAGTTTAAGAAATCTAATCTTATGGAAAATTCCTGTGTTCTTTGGGTTTACAGACTTGTGTGGTTTGTACTAGCACAATAAAGACTCTTGAGAAGTTCTATGGTAAAGAACTTCACTTGCCTAACTCATCTCTTCACAATTTTTCTGATGACAGAACACCCTTTCCCATAATAACTGTTGTTATCTCAAAGGACTATTTTTTCACACTTTAAGGAATTATAATGAACTTTAAATGTACATCTTGAATGCACTGTCTTTCCAAATAGAACTATTTAGTAAGCATGTTCTACATTTTCATTTACATCTCAAACTTTCTAAAATATTCCTTAACTTATTAAACAAAATAGTTAAATTATAGGTCATGCATGTTTTTCAAATATTTTATTAACCTATTGTAAGAGAACTATTTTAATATATTACTATAATCAAATCAAATCAAAATACTAGAGATCTTTTGGAACTAAAAAGATGGCTAGATTTCAAATGATCTCCTTCACCATTCATTTGAACTGGAAACTGGAGCCTAGAGAAGTTTAAGAAATTTGTAAATATTACAGAGTTATTCTGTAGTGGAATGAAGGCTTAAAAGGGAATGTCTTGAATAAGAGCCCAGTGTTCTTTTGTTGCTCACTAATCTAATTCAGTGCTTAATAATGAATTTATAAATAATGAAACTGATCCTGTTGTGATGACAGTTAAGATTTTTCATGACTTAAAATTTGAAACAAAAACTAGAAGAGTTTACATAAATGTCTGATTTCAAATATATCATAATTACTAAACATTGTTGAAATAATATTTGGTCTAATTGAGAACAAAAGCTTTAAAATGATTCAGAAATAAAATTGTAATATTCCAAAAACATATTTAAAAAAATATATCTCATATTTTGGAAATATTAACTTTATGAATCCCAAAATGTAAGTAGAATTCAGCTTCTTTTTCTTCCTATTTGGCTGTTTAGTTTTTCATTTAACAAAATGTTTTCTCACAACATGAATCCACTCTTGGGGATCAAATTCATTGGGAGAACACAGCAGATTGTGCTTGTTAGTTGATTCTAACCAGTTCTGTGGTTTAAGCACAAGTTGTTTTTCCAAGGCAGAGACATTTCCGTCTGTTAGGAAATAGGGACCTTCAAAACTTTTTCCACGATGGCACAATATCGTAGCCCTTTCCTTAATAACTTTGAAAACATCAAGAGATATTGTAAACCACAAAAAAAGAAAAAAAATTAAAGGGAAAACATATTCTATCCTCTTCTCATATGAAGTTACTTTCTTTTATTATAATTCCATTTTATTACTCAGACTGTCATAATAATACAGTGTTTAGGAGCTGTCAAGATATAAAGGAACATGGTCCTACATTTTTTTTTACTTTAAAAAAATGTTTTTGTGTACATTAAAAAACCTCTTTACTTCTAGGACATACTTCCAACCTTTTCAAAATTAAGGAAATAATCTACTGTGTATACTGTTTTAGCCAGACATTATTAAATGTGAAGCAGAAGTCCAGTGGACTTAGCTTCAACATGTCTATAACTTTATCATCATGTGGAAAATTAATGTTGCAAAGTCAAGCATGACAATAAATATACAGAATGAGCTGTATTTGTTAAAGAATAAGGCATATTCCCTGAAGTATAGACTCAGAATGTTGAACCATTAGTAATAGTATATGTTATGTTGAGAAATCCTATGTACAAATGTACAATGTTTTAATCCTGCAGATATTCTACTCTCCCCTGGCCCTCTTCATACCACCTTCAGTATATGCTGTTCATCTTCAGTTCAATCTCCTCTACCAGTTTTGGATCCATACAGAGGTAATTTTTTTCTTCAAGTTTTCTACCTAAATAGCCTAAAGCAATGTCCTGGAAATCCACTAGCAACTGATTTATTGTGTAAGAAAAATCTTTGTCTGCCTTCTTTAAGGAGAAACATCTGTTCATTTTTATTCCTTTTTACTGAATATATATTGCAAAGTTTATAAGAACCAATGAGGCCAGTTGGTCTCAATTAAATAAAACAATTTTTTGAACTATTAAGTACCAAAACATTTTAATACTGTATTCAATACAATATCTTCCTGTGTTACACTTTATTAAACATTGTTCACCAAAGATGTTGAAATTCATTTCAATTTAGAGATATAAACTTATCTCTAAATATATATATATAAAGTATATATTTGTGAATACTTTGTTTATATGTTTAATATGTTAGTATAATAATTTATATTTGTAATATAACTTATTGTTATATAATAAGCAATATTTAATTATATAAGATATGTGATAATTATACATTTATATATATATGTATTTATCAGTTGGGAGACACTGCTTGAAAACTCCTTGTGAAGGTCAATGTTAAAGGAATTTATCAAAATATGTTTTGATTGGAAATCTTGCTCTAATTTTAGAGTTTAGGTTTTACTTAAAGAGTATTCAGTATATTAAGTTTTTTTTTTCCTTCAGAAAAAGTGGACAAGTATAATTTCTTGGGTCCTCTGTGGTATTTCAAATTGTCAGACTTGAATGTTTGCAGATAGATCATTAAAAAACCGATTGTTTTATGAACTATCATACTGATCTGGTTGTTAAATACCCAAAATCACAGACCCAGAAAAATTCTTACTTATACACATGAGAACCCTTTCAAGCATTTGGTATTTATCGGAAGCCTTTTGAAGTCGTAGAGGAAGCATGTTGACAGGTGTTGCAACTGGTTGAACAATACCACAAATCACAGCTGCAGTAGATGCCAAAGCTTGATACAACAAAGTGCATTATTTCATTAATCTGCAGTATTTCATGCTACTGATTTACTTGGAATAAAGAGACTGTTACCATAACTTTGGACATATGTGGCATTATGTGAAGATCTGTCATGAAATAGTATTGCATTTTATGGTAGTTGACATACATCAAACAGTCAGTACTACAACCATCTGAAAGAGTGGTTGAGACCAATTCTGACTCCAGAGGTCAAAGACCAAATTTGTTTAAATCAGTGGAGGGAAACTTTCCGATGATTTACACAGAGGGGTTAAAGGAGAATTACATTTTTATAGCAGCTCTGCTCCAGGTCATGCCATGTGTTGGGTCTAGTATTAGTCTGGATACAGAACAATGGTGCCTAAGCAACTTCCGCCTTTTCCTATAGCCATCCGAAAAGTCCACGAGCCAGGGCTTGAGTTCCATCCTAGGAAGAAAGTGGAGAGTGGAGGAAAGTCAGTAGTCAGACATTTAGGCTCAGAAGCTCCATGTCGCTTCACTTCTAACTTGAGAGCAGTGCATTAGAGCCTCTCACTTGGGTTGTACTTTGTACTTTTGCAAGTACTGTATCATGTACAGTCACTACAGTTGAGCTGCACAGAAGTACGAGCGTACCTTCTGAATTTAAAGTTCCTGGAATTTTAAATTATACATTAGCTGTGAGTACATTTCTAAGATTTTTTGCACCTGTGTACTTAATTACATTGATTATTATAGACATCATACTATAATTTTTACTAATAACAGGACCACTCAGGAAGTACAGCCAAGAGATTCATAGCAGTGGCTGCTTCTAGAGAGTGATATAGAGAATTGATGCAGAAACTGTACCAAGTGATACAGAGAACTGGAAGGAGAAAACCCTACTTTTTAAAGATGAATACGTATTAGATTAAGAAACAAAAGCTGAAAACAATGGGCTTTAGCCTAGAGAAATATAGCCACTTCATGACTTTAAAATATATTAGCCCCTTTAGGCCACTTTTGCACTGTTTAACTTCAGACATAATCCTTGGGGCTCCATTCGCAGAAGCAGTATATGAGCCATAGATACGGCCGTGTTGACCAAAGAGCATTGTCCATACCTGGATGGAGGGTTGATATCTTACAGTTATTTCACTTCTGCTGACAACCATAAAATCACCTCTTAAACGGAGGGGAATCTGGCCTTAAGGAAGGACTGATTTTCTAAAAGTGAAGAGAAGTTTATTCCTTTTAATCAGATAGGATAAGAGGAAGGAAAAAAAGCAAACTAACATGTTTTTGAAAAACTGTAAATGAGAGATAAAGTAGGTCATATAGAGTTTATAATGAGTTTAAAGAGTTTATAATGAAATTTTTTGCTTAGTTTCGAGTTACTTCAGTGAAAACAATAGCATCTCTCTCCTTCCTTTTTGGGGGAAAAGTTACAAAACATTCTGATTCAAAGTATACACTGCTGCTTAATTTTTATGACTACATTTTTGTTTATTGTGCATTCATCTAGTGTCTGCAATATATAGTTTTATACTTTTCCTTGTGAGTTTTCTACATCTAATAGGAAAAAACAATATTTAGTACTTGTTTTAAACTTAGTAACTCTGGAATATTGGAATTATTTTTTTGATATTAGACTCCCTATTGGCTCAAACAGTAAAGAATCTGCTTGTAATACAGGAGACCTGGGTTTGATCCTTAGGTTGGAAATATCCCCCTGGAGAAGGAAATAGCAACCTACTCCAGTATTCTTGCTTGGAAAATTCCAAGGACAGAGGAGCCTGGTGGGCTAAAGTCCATGGAGTCACAAAAAGTCAGACACTGAGCATCTAACTCTCATAAGTGTTAACTGATTTAGACAATACAGTAATAGTAGTAACTTTATCATGCTTTTGATTTCACTTAAATTTGGGTTAGCATATTGTTTATATACATATCAGGGATGGTTGAGCAAAGAAACAGAGAAAATAATTATTTGATATTGAAGATTTGAACTGTATGATTTCATGATTTTAATAGTGCTGAACTGGAGCTTCTATATGGAGCATTATTTTCAGTTATAAATATGAGTGATCTCTTTATGTACTATTATGGATAGATCTCCAAATACACCAAGTTACACAAAAGAGTCTGCTGCTGCTGCTGCTGCTAAGACGCTTCAGTCGTGTCCGACTCTGTGCGACCCCATAGACGGCAGCCCACCAGGCTCCCCTGTCCCTGGGATTCTCCAGGCAAGAACACTGGAGTGGGTTGCCATTTCCTTCTCCAATGCATGAAAGTGAAAAGTGAAAGTGAGGTCACTCAGTCGTGTCTGACCCTCAGCGACCCCATGGACTGCAGCCTACCAGGCTCCTATGTCCATGGGATTTTCCAGGCAAGAGTACTGGAGTGGGGTGCCATTGCCTTCTCCAACACAACAGAGTCTAGTATATACTAATATTTGTATGCTAAAAAACAACTCTGTTTCACATGTTCACACGTGCCTAAAATGCCTCTAGAAATATACTTGGGTACTGACTGTTTTCCCAGGAGAGGGGTATTTGGAATGGCTGGGAGATAGGATAAAAATGAAATGTTAACATTAGTTCTACCCATTCTAATGTGGATTAAGAGTTATCATTTTGTGATAATACTCCCCTAGTAACTAAATGATCTTTAGCAGTATTATATGTATTTATCGGGCATTGTTACATTAATGCAATGTCCACTAAATACATGTATGACTGTTCGGACTCTTTTTGTTTGCCTAATTGATTTGTTGAAATTTGTTATAGATTCTAGATATAAATCATTTTTAAGTATATGTATTCTATATTTGTATTTTAAATACATTCCTTTTTATTCCCTCAGCATACCTTTCAATTTTCTTCTTGATGACTTTTCATGAAAATAAATATTAAATTTTGAAGATTAATTTGTCATTAAAACTTTAGTTATTTAGTTTAGTCATATTTTCTCTAAGAAATATTTGCTTTCATAAACTCTTAGAGAAATTATACTAGGATTACTTTCAGAAATTTCTGAGTTTGAATTTTACCTTTGGGTATGTAACACTAGAATAAATTTTTGTGAATAGTATTTGGTAAGGGTCAAAATTTATTATTTCTATGCACACATCCACTTACTCCAGCATTATTTATTGTGGATACTTTATTTTATCCATTGGATTATCGGAGTCCTTTTTTGAAAAGAAATTGACCATATGTGGTTAGATCCAATTTTAAATTTCTTTTTCATTGATTTGTCTCCTCTTATACAAATCCCTTACTTTATTGATTACTATATCTTCATAGGAAGAATTGTTTGTATGAGTTTAAACTAATTTGTTTTAAGATTCTCTGGGATGTTTTGGGGGCTTCCCAGGTGGCCCAGTGATAGAGAATCTGCCTGCCAATGCAGGAGACATGGGTTCAATTCCTGGGTTGGGAAGATCCCCTGGAGCAGGAAATGGCAACCCACTCCAGTATTCTTGCCTGGGAAATCTCATGCACAATGGATCCTGGCAGGCTACAGTCCATGGGGCTGCCAGAGTTAGACATGACTTAGAAAATAAACAACAACAACAAGAAATATTTACTATGTATGACTTATGGCCTTTTATTTCTTTCTTTCCTGTGTTTATGTTATTTATTTTCCTTGCCTTATTGGTTAGAGTTCACAGACAGTATATTTTAAATCAACTTTGGGGGGGAATCTGCATGTTATTTCCTTAAATATTATACCATTCTCACTGTCCTCTCTTGGGACTCCAAATACATGTTTATTAGACTATTTGATATTGACTCATAAATTAGTTCCAGTTCCAGTTCAGTCGCTCAGTCGCCTCTGACTCTTTGTGACCCCATGAATCACAGCATACCAGGCCTCCCTGTCCATCACCAACTCCCAGAGTTTACTCAAACTCATATCCATCGAGTCGGTGATGCCATCCAGCCATCTCATCCTCTGTCGTCCCCTTCTCCTCCTGCCCTTAATCCCTCCCAGCATCAGGGTCTTTTCCAATGAGTCAACTCTTTGCATGAGGTGGCCAAAGTATTGGAGTTTCAGCTTTAGCATCAGTCCTTCCCAAGAACACCCAGGACTGATCTCCTTTAGAATGGACTTATTTTATCTCCTTGCAATCCAAGGGACTGTCAGGAGTCTACTCCAACACACAGTTCAAAAGCATCAATTCTTCGGAGCAAAGCTTTTTTCACAGTCCAACTCTCACATCCATACATGACCACTGGAAAAACCATAGCCTTGACTAGACGGACCTGTGTTGGCAAAGTAATGTCTCTGCTTTTGAATATGCTATCTAGGTTGGTCATAACGTTCCTTCCAAGGGGTAAGCGTCTTTTAATTTCATGGCTGCAGTCACCATCCGCAGTGATTTTGGAGCCCAGAAAAATAAAGTCTGACACTGTTTCCACTGTTTCCACTGTTTCCCCATCTATTTCCCATGAAGTGATGGGACCGGATGCCATGATCTAAGTTTTCTGAATGTTGAGCTTTAAGCCAACTTTTTCACTCTCCTTTTTCACTTTCATCAAGAGGCTTTTTAGTTCCTCTTCACTTTCTGCCATAAGTGTGGTGTCATCTGCATATCTGAGATTATTGATATTTCTCCCAGCAATCATGATTTCAGCTTGTGCTTTTTCCAGCCCAGCATTTCTCATGATGTACTCTGCATATAAGTTAAATAAGCAGGGTGACAATATACAGCCTTGACGTACTCCTTTTCCTAATTGGAACCAGTCTTTTGTTTCATGTTCAGTTCTAACTGTTGCTTCCTGACCTGCATATAGGTTTCTCAAGAGGCAGATCAGGTGGTCTGGTATTCCCATCTCTTTCAGAATTTTCCACAGTTTATTGTGATCCACACAGTCAAATTAGTAGTACTCCATAATTTTTAACATTTCACTTTTCAAAATCTAGATTGTATAATTTTGATTAATTTGTCTTCAAGTTCACTTACCCTTTTATTTGCTCTCACCAATCCATATTTTTTAAGCCTGCTCAGTGGATTTCTCACATCAGATATTATGCTTTAAGCTTTAGAATTGTTTCTTTGCTGAAATTGTCACCTATTATGACTATCTTTGTCTAAGTCTTAGTTATCCTAATTGCATTTAAATTCTGTTTCTGCAAATGAAATTTTTTATGGATAAGTAGCATTCCATTATATATATGTATTACATCTTCTTTATCCATTCAAATGTCCATGTACATTTGGGTTGTTTCCATATTTTGTTTATTGTGAAACATCACTGCAAATTTGAACCGTTTACCTTTCTGTGCTTCAGTTTCTTCATATGTAAAAGAAAAAGAAAAATAATAAAAATACATAGCATTGTTGTGACAATTATGAAAGATAGTTTATGTTGCCACTGTTGCTGCTGCTAAGTCACTTCAGTCGTGTCCGACTCTGTGCGACCCCATAGACAGCAGCCCACCAGGCTCCCCCTTCCCTGGGATTCTCCAGGCAAAAACACTGGAGTGGGTTGCCATTTCCTTTTCCAATACATGCAAGTGAAAAGTGAAAGTGAAGTCACTCAGTCGTGTCCAACTCTTTGCAACCCCATGAATCGCAGCACGCCAGGCCTCCCTGTCCATCACCAACTCCCGGAGTTCACTCAGACTCACGTCCATCGAGTCAGTGATGCCATCCAGCATCTCATCCTCTGTCTTCCCCTTCTCCTCCTGCCCCCAATCCCTCCCAGCATCAGAGTCTTTTCCAATGAGTCAACTCTTCACATGAGGTGGCCAAAGTACTGGAGTTTCAGCTTCAGCATCATTCCTTCCAAAGAAATCCCAGGGCTGATCTCCTTCAGAATGGACTGGTCGGATCTCCTTGCAGTCCAAGGGACTCTCAAGAGTCTTCTCCAACACCACAGTTCAAAAACATCAATTCTTCAGTGCTCAGCCTTCTTCACAGTCCAACTCTCACATCCATACATGACCACAGGAAAAACCATAGCCTTGACTAGATGGACCTTTGTTGGCAAAGTAATGTCTCTGCTTTTGAATATGCTGTCTAGGTTGGTCATAACTTTCCTTCCAAGGAGTAAGCGTCTTTTAATTTCATGGCTGTAGTCACCATCTGCAGTGATTTTGGAGCCCCCAAAAATAAAGTCTGACACTGTTTCCACTGTTTCCCCATCTATTTCCCCATCATGGGACCGGATGCCATGATCTAAGTTTTCTGAATGTTGAGCTTTAAGCCAACTTTTTCACCCTCCACTTTCACTTTCATCAAGAGGCTTTTTAGTTCCTCTTCACTTTCTGCCATAAGGGTGGTGTCATCTGCATATCTGAGGTTGTTGATATTTCTCCCAGCAATCTTGATTCCAGCTTGTGTTTCTTCCAGCCCAGGGTTTCTCATGATGTACTCTGCATATAAGTTAAATAAGCAGGGTGACAATATACAGCCTTGATGTACTCTTCTTCCTATTTGGAACCAGTCTGTTGTTCCATGTGCAGTTCTAACTGTTGCTTCCTGACCTGCATACAAATTAGTTACAACAAAATTCTGTTTTTTTTTTCCTTTATTCATACAGATTCCTTTCTCTCCTATATACTTGTATACAACTGTGATGATCTTTTTAGAACCCAAATAATATCAGGACACAGCCAACATTAACAACAGACATTTTCATAATAAATGGCTCTTGACTGCCTCCAAGATAGAATCAAACACCTTAAGTACATCTACAATTTCAGCAACCATATAATATGACCCTACTTACCTCTCCAATCCCATCCCATTAGTCAGCCAGATCAGCTGAATACATGGGTTTTTGCTCCCTAACCACATCGAACACATTTTTTTCCTCTGTACTTGCACAGGCTCTCTCTTTGCCTTTTTCCAAACTTTCTCCACGATGCAGCTCAATTACCAGTTACTCTGAAATATCTCTTTTTCTCCTCTTAATGTTAAGTGCACTTTTCTTGACCATACCCCTGTGTATGTTTTGTTAATCCATTTCCATATTGACAGTTAATGATTAAGAGCATGGGCTCTGTTGGGTGGCATAAATGAGATGACTTATCAGTTCCTGCACATAGGAAGCATTCAATTAATAATGGTGGTTTAATTCTTATACCATTATGGTGTATTTATTGCTTAGCTCTGTTTCTCCAATTATTGTCTGAGTTCTTTGATGGCACCAAATGTCCCTAATCTCTTGTGAGAACATCTGTTTACATGTATATGTTCATATATTATATAAATATATACATATAAAACTGAATAAAAATAAGTAACAGTACTTAAATAGCTGGTTGTAACATTGGTAATAATTATTAGTTTAGATATTAGTAGATATATGGTGTGTACATATTTATATTTATAAGTAGAATATACTTATTCCATATCTCCCCTAATAGAATGTGAATTTTTGAGAGTAGTGATTCCTTATCTTTTGGAATTTTAAGGAATTTTGGAGAAGTAAGTTGTATTTCAAAATGTATGCTTTTGAAAAATGCTTATTTTAACAAAAATCACGCTATTTTTCTACCTAATGCTTATTCCAATAGTACTTAATATAATAAACCTTTTGTTCTTGAATAAGTTGAGACATTTCTCAGCACTTGTGCTCTCCTTACTCCCTTACTCTGTTTAACTTCTTGCTGAACTTCTGGTTCCAAATCTCTTTTCTTCTCTCAGTATTCTTTCTTCTTAGAATTTAATTTACTTCACCATTTTTAGGTTCTCTGTAAGTAATTGCATACTTTGTAGCTCTAGTACAAATTTTATTGTGGGTTTCAAATCAATGTTTCTAATGTTTGATATAACTTATTGATAGGAATATTTAATACCACTCTGAGTCAACAGGTCTGAAACATGTTTCATTACAGCTCCTCCCACCTCAGATCATCTGTGCTTTTTTGCTTCCATTGTTCCTTGAAGACAATGACAAGATGAAATCTTGGTGTCACCTTTTACTCCTTGATCTCTCTTGTAGCCAATCTTTAAGTTCTATGCATGTTCTCTTTAGAAAGAATCTTTTGTTCTGTTCTAGTTACCTTTTAAGATAATTCACCCTCATCCTGCTTATTCATGTATGTATTAATAGTGTTTTCCACATGTATTGAATATATAAATCTCTTTGAAGTTCATATATTTAAAAACATTTCTTAATTACCTATTCTAGGGCCAAAGAGTGATTCCAGTTTTCTGACCTGATTTGGTACCCCTTATTATTAACATTTTGAGAATCACAGCCTCCTTCCAGAAACTGTTGGATTCTGGTGAATCTTTCCCAAAGGAAAAACTTGGTGAAATTTTAAGACTTTTATTGAATTTCCTGAAGATTGTCAATAGACTATTTAAAAATTCATGTATCATCATTGAAAAGGTATTTTGTTTAGGGCTGGAATTAAATGGAGGCCTTCAGACACATGAGATAGGACTCTATTACCAGAACTGAAGAGGAAGACATTTCAGGTGAGAGTAATAAATTTAATGGCTAAGAATATAGATTTTATAGTCAAAGAGAAGTCTATCCTCTATTAGAGGTTTAAACAACTTCTTCACTAGTGTGATCCCAGAATCTAAAAGTACCTACTTAATAGTAGTTCTGTACCTTTTGTTGAAGGGTTGGGTATAGATATTTAGTAAAGTTATTTAAAATCTCTGACCTTGTTTCCAAATCTGTTAAGTGAAAATAGACTTATCTATCCTATAAGAATGTTATTAGGATTAATGAAATAGCATGTGTTAAGTACGTAGTCTGGAAAATAATATGTTTTCAATGAATGGCAATTATAGAGCAAAAAAATACTAAACTACCTATTGGAATTGGTGAGACAGAGACAGAGCAAATAGAATCTAGTGTAACTGTCATGCATCACCCACATGCATGAGAATTATTTGTGCTTATTTAAGATGTGGAATCATGGTCCCCTTCTAAGAACTCCAGAGTCTAAGTCTTTGGAGAGTTCATTTTGAACAAGACCTTTAAAGATTAGATTGAACATTGATGTGATGACTTTTGAGCACAAAGACTGTAGGAACTGACAGTAAACTTCTTGAAGACAAGGACAATATTTTATTCCTCTTTGTTTTTCCATTGTATTATGAAAGCATCTAACGCTTAGGGCCAGGTACAAGGTTGGTAATCACTGATATTTGTTGATTAATGAATGTCAAAGTGACACTGACATTGGGAATATGATCATGGCAGTCACAATGTACTGAGTCTTAGAATGAGTGAAACATTTACCTAACCTCTCAGTTTATCAGTTATTTTCTTTTAACATTGGGTTACTACTACTACTAGTACTAATTACATGGTTTCTTTTCTCACTGAGTGCCCAAATTGTAAATATAAAATGATGTTACACGAGAATGAAGTTGTGCTTATGAATATTTTTCATTTTCCCCATGTCAAATTAATTGGTGTTGTTAAAAAAAGGTCACTTGAAACCCACGTCCCTTTGACGGAACACTTTCAGCAGCTACTTACATTCATTTTTTTTAAGGAAAAGTTAAAAGTCATAATCAAAATGTAAACTGAGATGAATTAAAATACAATGCTAACTTATCCATCTCTTGTCCTTTTGTTTGAGAAATAATACAATCGTAAGCGATAGGAATCAGCCTTCAAGCTAATTTATTATAAATGTGGTCCTTTAAAACCATTGTTTATTGTATAAACATAGCCTAGTCTCATTCTTCTTAAAACTAAGCTTTTAACTCTTTAACCCTACAGTATGGATTCGTCAAAAAATTTACTCCCTATGAAGCTCTTTATGATCCCAACAGTCCTGATTCCTCCAGATTGTTTTATTTCCAAACTATAAATATTTTTTTTTCACTCTTTAGTGTGGAAATTCGGCTACCTCCATATTACATGCTTACTGAAGTAGAAAACTGCCTAATCAGATAGGAAAACATTTGGCTGTGAATAAATCAGCATTTGTCGAGGATTTCAAAGTGTGAAGTTAGGCAGACAAGCATAGATCCTAAGAGCTCTGCTCTCTCTTGCTTCCCTGTAGAGAAATCAGAGGCTAGTATGACCTCCACTGCCATCTGTCTAAATACTTGAATGTGTTGTCTTGAATTAACACAACAGATCTAGTGGAGGGTGTAATTAAGATTTTATTTTTACATTTCACCACCAGGTGCTCTACAATATAAATTTATCCATTAATATGCAAAATGATTAAATTTTCCTAAGGAAAACAATGAGTCTTTAAAGATCAACTAATTCAGATCAAGAATTAAAGTTATTTTAATATGTTGACTTGTAGTGTTTATGTATTTTATCCTTTGTTCTATGAGGAGTTGCTACAGATTTTCTTGAGAGTGAAAACATATGACTATATATATATATTTATGCAATAATAAAATCTAACATTGTCATTTACACTTCCTCTACATCAATAGTTAATTTACCTGCTACTAAATTGTATTAATTTCTATTGTTTTTTTGTGTGACCTTTTAAAAGATCTTAATATGGTGCTTTCCATAAAATACACCCTCAGTAAATGTCTATTTAATAAATGAAACCCATATAGGTTATTTTAATTTCCATCTAATCAGATGAAGTTCATGAACAAGGGAGAATTCTCTACAGTGTTTTCCAGCAATAAGCAATGGGACTATTTGCAAAGTTGAACTAAGGGAAACTAAATAAAAGCATAAATCTTTACTAAAGGTGATTTTCAGCTTGAGACCTGGAAAAGGAACTCAATCTGCTTCTTATTAAATACTTTTTGTGCCAATTATACATTCAAATTGATGATAAGCTCAAATATAATATCTGTATTGGGCATTGCAATTGATGACAAACAAAAAGACTGATTTTTCTCATCCTTTCCCCCAAAACTCAAAATTTTATGAGATAGATAACTTTTTAGAAAAATTTTATTTCTGAAATAACTGTACATTTCCATTGAAGAAATGGACTGTAAATAAGCTTCCTATGGGAAGTACCTGTAATATGCTTCCTGTGGGAAGTACTTTATTTCTTTTTACTTCTAAAACCTAGCATACTTCATAGAAATGCTATAAAAGTTTACAGAATGAATGGAATTGCTGACAAGAGACTTCTTGCTCTGATTATTTGTAAGTAGCTTTTAATAGTAGACTTCGATAATGACCTATAAATGACTTCGATAATGACCTATAAATGTCTTCGATAATGACCTATAAATGCAGGTTTTAATCTGCTGAAACAGATTATTTCCAACACTAATATAAAACCCTTATCAGTAGTTTGGTAACTAAAATTGTTGATTGACATTTGACTTTGGATTTAATGTTTAGTGCATATAATAAATATCCTTAATAGGAATAGATCTATGTATATGCATTAATAATTTTGCCCTTCACATGTGTAATCTGTAAGTGGGACTAATATACTGGAATATATTATTGAAATGTCATAGAAATATTTATAACCAATTGCTTTTCAGAAAGATATGGGTAAGCCTATAGATAATTGTAAAGATCTTTCCAAATAAGAGATTCATCACATTCTTTTATACAAAAACACCCGTGGATAGATAGCTGAAAGAAAAAAGGATAAAGTGAAAAATAGAGAGGGGAAGAAAGGAAGAAAGAATGAAAGAAAATTGGATAGAAAAAAGACAAATAATCATAGTAAACTATTAGTCTCTTATTTAATTTAGATTTGCACTGAATCTTGCCACTAATTAACCTGAAAAGTTTTGCCATTTTTAGACTGCACTTCACACATTTATTTCTCAGTTAAATATAATATGACAATAATTCTTATATCAGATGATAAATGTATTAGAAGCTGGCTTAGTTTTTCCCTTAAATACTGATGCAGTAAAACCCAGAGCCCCTCAGTGGTATGGGTCCCTCTGGAACATCAATCATGTACGATGCTGTAAGGAGAAGTCTTGGCGAGTTAGACTCAATGTCGTCACTGTAACCTACGCTCATCTGAATGCAGGTATTTTTCTACTGTGGAGATTTTATTTCACTTCACCCTCAACCCAGTCGCTCCTCAGCATTTATCATATTGTTAACACATTCATTTTTATAATGAGAATTCTGTAAAACACATGCTTTTTAGGACACATTTTCCCTATTATAATTTTTTCCTCTCAGACAGGAAGCATGGATATTTGTGCATCTCTTATTTGCAAAGAACTGTACAAATAACTATAAACTCATGCCTTCTTCCTAAAAAGTAAGTTGTTAAAAGTATATCTATTACCTTTTAATAATATGTTTCAGCATTTTAGTGCCAGTTTGCAGACAGAAAAACTGCATGGTAGAAATGCAATATGATATTCTCATATTCTAAAATTGGAAAAAAAATAGAATTAAGAGTTTTAAAAATTAGATTTAGAAAGTTATCTTCCCTAACCTCAAAAGTCAGAGTGAGCTGAGAGGGGTCAATTTTCTAAGCAATATGGACAAATGAAATACTTTTCTCTTGAATTAATTACTTTTGTTGAAAGGAAGTCTTGTCATCCAACTTGAGCAACCATTAATTATTTCTATATGCTTAATTATAAAAATCTAACCAAGATTTAAGAATCAGAAGAGTCAGTGAAATTAATTAAGAAATGTATTAAATGGACTGTTATTTTTATAAGAAATAATTTTAGACAAGACACTAATTTCGAACGTTTATTTTAGTGCTTTTAGAGTTCAAGTCTAAGTGATTTTTCTATTTCAAAAGGAGATACGTTTTTCATGTAATGTATAGTAATGAGAGAAACTTCTGAGAAGTATATCATGGAAAGAATTAATTGCAGCCAGTTCATAGTAAACAGTTAAATATTTAATTTACCACATGTACTTAGTTTGCTTAGCTTATCAGTTTACAAAGCAAAATTATTTGTTTGGTAACCCACATACTATGGAAATTTCATCATTTTTTAGGCCTCTAATCTATTCAGCTTACTCAGAGTGCAACTGGAGGGTGGATGGGACAGCGTGGGAGGTATTATGAGAATTCTCAAAAAATTTCAAAGCATTTGATGACAAGGAAACTGTATTTTCTGTTTCTAATTCTTTTCATTAAAACTGAAGTCCAGACAAACCTGTTCTAAGAGAGCATAAAGATAATTCAGGAAAGTCACCTGCCAATGGTTACCATAATTCAACCATCCCATCATCTACCCTGTGATTTTGTATTTCTTTTTGTTGTTGTTTTTAGCCCCTTTATTTTAGTTATGTATCTTAATTTTTGACCTCACCAGAATGAACATTATGTTTGGACTCACTTCCCTGGCTTTACTCTCTGAGGACACTTTAGTAGACTTATTTTTTGCCTCCACCCTTGGGAGTGACTACCAGACTCATTCCTTAATGTACCTCTTCCCTTCTGATCTCCCAATTAGAAGGCGAAAATTATATAGAGCTTCCCTTCTGAACTACACAAGACTGGAGCTCAGAAAGACACCCATGGTGTAGAGGTTCTCAGCCTTAAACTATTGACATTTTGGACCAGATACCTTTTATTTTGGGGGACTGTGCCCTCTGGGATGTTTAGCAGCACTAAAACCCATTGCGTGTGTATGTGTATGTGTGTGCTCAGTCATATCTGACTCTTTGGGACCCCATGGACTGTAGCCTACCAGGTTCCTCTGTCTATGGGATTCTCCAGGCAGGAATCCTGGAGTGTGTTGCCATTTCTTCCTGAGTCTGTCTCGTGCATTGGCAGATGGGTTCTTTACCACTGCACCACCTGCAAAGCCCATGAAGTGCACTAATCATTAGATACAATACTATTTCCCCAGTTGAGACAGTCAAGTGTATCTCCAGACATTGCCACACATCCCTTGGGAGCATAATCACCCCCTTTTAAGAAGAGTCACCCCCACCTAAATGAAACAGTGTGGAGGCAGATTTATCTCCCCAGTACAACCCTGCTGAGCAACCACGATGTGTAAGGCACTACTGTTATGTACTGTGAAAAAATTCAAGAAGGGAGAGGTCCAGTTTCTGTCTTCACAGAACTTCTGGAATATATAGGAAATGAATACAAATAACTAGAACATAGGACAACCTGACATAAAAGTAGTAATCTCTTGATGTGTATTCAGAAAGAGGAAAATGAAATTCCCTTTGGAAAAATAAAAAAGAGTGCTTGGAAAATGTAGGTAGGTCTTGGAGGTAAAGGTTTTCCTGGTGGCTCAGACAGTAAAGAACCTACCTTCAATGCAAGAGACCCGGATTCAATCCCTGGGTCTCACAGAGATCCCTGGGTCCATGGGGTCTCACAGAGTCGGACATGACTGAGCGACTAACACACTGGAGGTGGAACATGATTGCTGTGGATCAGAATGGAACATGAAGGTGTTGGGGAAGAACTGTGAACAGCTTTGAATTCCAGATGTTTGGACTTTTGTTCATTATGAGGATACTTTCATTTAAGTTTGTTTTATTTTTGATGAAGGGAAATGATATGATGAAACTCATGGCCCCTGTTCTCTTACTTTTACATTTAACTCATTTCTACACCCACCATAAATTGCAGGTAGAAAAATAAGGAGTTTGTGACCAGTTCAACAAATCCAGTCCAGAGTACTTCTGCTGGGTAAATGTTAATTGATAGAATGCTGCTGCTGCTGCTGCTAAGTCGCTTCAGTCGTATTCGACTCTGTGCGACCCCATATATGGCAGCCTAGCAGGCTCCCCCGTCCCTGGGATTCTCCAGGCAAGAACACTGGAGTGGGTTGCCATTTCCTTCTCCAATGTATGAAAGTGAAAAGTGAAAGTGAAGTCGCTCAGTTGTGTCCGACCCTCGGCGACCCCATGGACTGCAGCCTTCCCGGCTCCTCCATCCATGGGATTTTCCAAGCAAGAGTACTGGAGTGGGGTGCCATTGCCTTCTCCGATTGATAGAATGGATGGAACTTATAAAATCGTTACTTTTATTATTTATTCATTTTTAATAGTTTATTATGAAACAAGTAAAACAGCTTAAGAAATAATCTTGTTGGAAAACAATGATTTCAAGAAATAGGCAGAAAAATATTAAAGTTACTATCTTTGAAGATTGGATGGGAAATTAACATCCAAGTTTTATAATATTGAAACTAAAAGCACAATATAAATAAGGAAGGCAAAGGATATAATCTAAAGCTGTCTGTTTAAGACATTGATTCTTAACCTCTGGGGACTAAAGGATCCCTTTGAGTATACTATGAAAGTGATAGTTTCCCCAAGAAAAATACCAATAGTCACATACTCATAAAATCTGGTAAGACACTTGTGGGTGTTCTTGGCCTTCTGAAGCCCATACATGGCCTTTCTAGGCATCCATGGCCCTCGGGTTATAAAAAACCCTGACAGCAAACTGCAGCTACAAAACGTAGACCATTGTTTCAGAGATCTAAGAAACTTTAGAAGTGCCTAAAACAACTGGAGAATCCCAGGGATGGGGGAGCCTGGTGGGCTGTTGTCTCTGGGGTCGCACAGAGTCGGACACGACTGAAGCGACTTAGCAGCAGCAAAACAACCATAAGCACAATTTAGACGCTGAAATTCCTGGGCTCTTTATAAATACCTGGATTTCATTTTGAAATGTAGTCAGAAAGCATTTAGTTAGCATTTCCCAGTAAAGTTCTAAAAATGTAGATTACTTTTATTTGATGGGAAAAGTGCTGTATCTTTTAAAAGCAACATGAGAGAGCAATAGAAGGATTAGAGTGGAAACTGAGAAGACTTTAGGGCTCCTTCCAAGACATTTAAACTTGGACTAGTAATTTAGCTTCCCTGAGCTTCAGTTTTATGCTTTGTGATAATACAGTCTTGTACTATCTTATTTTTAAGTCCTCTATATGGTCTAAAATTTCATAATTTAAATTAACTCATCTACATCTAAAAAGACAAGATAAATAACTTCTAAAAAATGAGAAGAGCTCCAATTATTTTCACAATAACATATTATCAGGAAGTGATTCAAAGCTGGACATAGTTGAATTGCTAAACGACTGAATTTGCAGAAGTGGGCGATAATTAAGTTGTTACACTCAGTCCTAATTAATTATTAATGACTTCTCCATGACTTTGAATCAGAAGGGTTTTTTTCAGGAGAGGTTCTGACTGGGCTGTCTGAATGATGAATCATCTCCCACACCGAGGTGGTCTTCCCCGGCTCCAAGGTACTCACAGGAACTACCAGGAAATTGGACTGTGGTTGCCTGTGTTGTACTTGGCATTTTACTTAAAAAAAAAACAACAAAAAAACTCGCTTTCAGTATTGATATCACCATGCTTTAGCCTGCAGAAGCAAAAGATTTTCTTTGAGGAAAAGTGCTTGACATTAAAAAAAAAACAGTGCCCTCAGCCAAGGCTCTCATCATGTGAATTCACTCACCATTTGTGTGGATTTAAATGTGGCTGCACACACACCAGGACCAGGGATCAGAAATGCATCTGGGTAGCAGAAGCCGGGTAGTGTGGCCTCCTCTACCCCCTTTTGTTGTCTGTTTTTGTAACATATGTTAGCCACCAAAGAGACAAACAAGGATAAATGCTTTTCTCCTTTCCCATCTGGTTCTCTGCCAGAGATACAGGGCCTGTGCAAAGCATCAGATTTCAATGTCCTGACTGCTGAGAAATCCCACTTTTTTGTTCTCTATCCATCACCATTCTTCTCCTCAACAAATATTTTTCCATCAAGTACAAAGCAATGGAGTCCAATAAAATCCAGGGTTGTTTCCACTAACTCCCCTCCCAATTCCTGGTCATTAATAATGCATTTGTAGGATAATATTTTTGCACCTTATTTCATAGAACTGTGGTCTGATATAGGGGCTATATATCCAAAATATTTTGAACTCCTGAAACTAAAAATTACAGAATTTTTAATATATAAATGAGTTCTGGTCTATGAATCAACCAAAAAGTCTGTTGTTTGGACCTCATAATACATTTCTTATGGAAATAACTTGGAAAATGACACTAGAACTATAGATTAGAAAAGAGAGACAAGAAGAGAGAGAGGAGCCTAAATCAACATACACTACATAATATTATACATCCTTTGCATTGCAAACATTTGTATTCTTTGCATGTCTGTTCCGTAATGGAAACCAAGAAGCCCTTAGAAGCTGGTCAGCAGGGTACGGGGCAAGGATTGTTTCTTTCAGGTGTGTAAACAGTGAGTCTCATAAGGAGATGTTGGTTGCACCTGCCACATGGAGAGTTGCAGCATCGTTGAGGCAGTGCTGCTGTTTCTTCTACATTAGGAACCTTCAGAACCCCACAAGCTGAGGATTGTGTGGCTGCTGCGACTGTCCACATTTGCAATTTTAAATTGTAAATTGGATGTTTCAGTATCAGAGGTTGCCAAAATGTGATTAAACTCTGCTACACAAAGAGTTATAATCTAGAAGTTTTGTTTGGAACTGTAGGGATCTATTAATATTTTCAACTGGTTAAATGAGCATGACTGTATAATACCAGAGCAGTAATTTCTCTTATTAAAAATTTTCAAGCATTCAGAAAACGAGAGAGAATAATACACGGAATCTTCATAGCTCTATCACTTCAATTTAAAAATCATTATGATATCGTATATTAACCTATAGTGGAAAAGAATATGAAAAAGGATATGTCTATCTGAATCACTTTGCTGTACGTCTGAAACTAACACAACATTGTGAATCAACTATATTTCAATAAAAACAATGATTTTGATGCATTTTCATTAGTTATTTTTTTCCTTCTAATTGCCAAATATAATGTAGCAAAACCTAGATTTCATGTCATGTATGCTTTAGTTATACAACTCAGAAAGCAGCTACATTTTCTTATGTAGTGACAATGACATCGTAACTCTTAATAAAAGTATTTTTATTATGTCATACCATGTTTATAATCAATTTTCTCTCCTTGCCTATAAAATATACTTTATATTTGGTTTGTTATCTAAACAGGATTCCCCACAATACATTTGGATGTTATGTATCTTAAATATCTTTGTGTTTGGAGCAGTCCCATTTCCCTATTTTTTTCTTGTACCATTGACTTGTTGCCAAATCTATGTCAGTGTCATTATTGTCAGTGATGTTTTTTCCCCTTAAGAAGTATTTAACATGTTACTTTATTCCTTATATTAAATATCCTTTAAAGGGACATTAACTTTGGAGGTGAGCAACCTCTTAAAATATCATTACAGTGTACTGATTTTGTAATATGTAGATTCTAACAGATCATTTAGATTATGATTAAAGAAAAGTAAAAGACTGTTATCTCCCATCATTGATGGAAAAAAGAATAATGTGATCAAGATTAAAAGAGTTGCCACATTGTTTAATATTAATCATATACCATAACAAATGTTTTATATATGGCCTGCTCTTTTTAATGCTACATATCTGGTTTCTACATTTCTTGAAGACTCTGGCACAAGGGATTCTTACTGAGAAATGTTGGGAGAGAACATTAGAGAATTCTAGACCAAATTTCAGAGTCTTTAATTTAAAAAAATGCCCCTTTACATATTTGACTTTGAAATATGCCTCAAAAATGGACTGCAAAATGGGGCGTCTACAGTCAGAGAACATTTAGGCATCTACTTGAATAAGCAAGGACCAGCCTTGCTACTGCAATAGTAAGTTGCTACATGACTGATTATTTGGTGAAAACTCCAGAAAATGAATGTAATACTTGGTTTTCTTTCCCCTGGTTATGCTTTGTTATTATTAGTCAACAAAGAATAGTTGATAGTGAATAGCATAAAAGACATAAAACCTGAAAGCGTGCCTTGGCAATAGTAGCATTTGTAATCCTCAGAACACTATTAAATGTGGTTACTAAAGTGGAAGTGTTAGTTCTGTGTCCCACTCTTTGTGACCCCACGGACTGTAGCCTGCTAGGCTCCTCTGCCCGTGGAATTCAGGCAAGAATATTGGGGTGGGTTGCCATTTCGCTCCCCCTGAAGATCTTCCCAACCCAGGGATCAAAGCTGGCTCTCCTGCATTGCAGACAGATTCTTTACTGTCTGAGCCACCAGGGAAGCCAGGTACTATTATTATTCCCATTTTAAAGGTAAGGAAACTGAGTTAGAAAAACTTTAAGTAATTTCCCCAGTACCACATAATAATAAATAGAGGATTCAGGAACTGAACTGAGGCAATCAAGCTCTTAACCTCACTACTATGCTGTATTGTCTCTTTGAATATATGATGAGCGTATTGCTATCTTTATGTAAACAATAGAAGATAGAGAAATTTCTTCTGACTCTGAAAATTGCAACATTTTATAACCCATGTGGAATTTTAATGTGAGTACTTAAATATTACATATAATTTAATAATAACTATGTTCCTTTTATTTTAAAAAGGTCATCAATAACCTTGGTCCTTTGGAACTGATTCTTAATACTCCTAGCCATCATAGAGTTCATCACGGTGAGGAAATTTGATCTTTTCTTCTTCATTTCTTAAAAAAATGATATTACTTTGTATCATTTCATCACAATTACCCAACCTAGTCACCACATATTTTATAAATAGGCATTTGCTTCTTCTTTTGTAGCTGGACAAACCTCATCTTCAAAGCAAGGATTGGAGGAAAAAAAGCAAACAAAACAACCAAAAAACCTTTATATGTCTGGCTTTTAGATTTTCCTCTTTGCTTAGATCTCCTCAGATGTAGTGGGAAAAAGAGTTAACCAGACGCTGGAGTACACACTTCATAGAATCTAGGGTTGTCAATGAAAAGATATTATTAGGAATATCATTGTTTCAAAAATATAACTTCCTTTTTTTAAAAAAAACTTAATATTTTGTCTCACAGGCAGAAACCGTTATTGTATAGACAAAAATTTTGCTGGAACTCTTATTATATGGGATAGAATTTTTGGTAAGTAAAAAGTACAAGCATTTAAAAAATTAAATTAACTCCTTAATTCACAGAAAGTCAAAGATCATATCATTATTATTTGTCTTCCAGGGACATTTGAGGCAGAAAATGAAAAAGTTGTATATGGTCTAACACATCCCATTAATACATTTGAACCTTTCAAGGTGCAGGTAATGTTATTGATTTTATTCTTTCTGAATTTTTACATCTTCTTATAAATTTTATATTTGAAAGAAAATTTAGTTACTTAAAGGTAAAAGTACATTACATCGACCTGAAAGACAAATTACTTTAGCTGTAGAAGAATTTGAAAATAACTCTGGCACTCCAAGACTTGAATCAAATTAGGTCGAATAAATTTGAAAACAATTCGTTGCCACAATTTTTAAAGATGTCTGTTACCTAGAATTAAAAGAAATAGTTCTTTAGCAACATACCTCTCAGAATAGACCTGAAATATATTCGTGTATTCAGAAGGAGTGGTAGTAAAATGTATAATTAAGGCTGATCCCAGAGTAAGAAGAATATTTGCTTCAAGGCTACATGACTCTGGTTAGAAATTCAAGGTGAGGCCTTTGCCCTCCTCTTCTTGGACTGAGGTGTCAAGAGCTATTATGGGTGGGTTAGGTCTGCACATGACCTCACCTGCTAAGACTCTTTGCCCTGGACCAGTTTTCTGTCAGACATGTGGTATTGGTTGTTCGCTGGTCTCAATGGTTGGCACTAGAGAGATGAGGAATGTCTGTGAAGCTCTGATCCGTCAGCAGCAGACCACCGCAAACACTCCCTGGGGTCAGGACTAATAAATGAGAAAAAGATAAGAATACTTGAAAACCTGAAGAGGTCAGTCAATGACAGCTGTGTCCAGGGGACTGGATATACAGCATTTAGAAAGGGAGAAAGTGCAGGTTCATGTTAGGTCTGCTTTACAAACCTACTTCCTCAAAGTTTTTAAAGTTAAAGTAAGAAAATTGACATTTATTGGGCTTTGACTATATGCAGGGCATTACTAACAGCACAAATATTTAACCATTGTTAAAGCTTACTAAGGTTTATCTTCTGTTTAGATCAGTTCAGTCACTCAGTTGTGTCTGACTCTTTGTGACCCCATGGACTGCAGCACGCCAGGTCTCCCTGTCCATCACCAACTACCAGAGTTTACACAGACTCATGTCCATTGAGTCGGTGATGCCATCCAACCATCTCATCCTCCGTCGTCACCTTCTCCTCCTGCCTTCAATCTTTCCCAGCATCAGGGTCTTTTCAAATGAGTCAGTTCTTCACATGAGGAGGCCAAAGTATTGGAGTTTGAGCTTCAGCATCAGTCTTTCCAATGAATATTCAGGACTGATTTCTTTTAGGATGGAATGGTTGGATCTCCTTGCAGTCCAAGGGACTCTCAAGAGTCTTCTCCAACACCACAGTTCAAAATCATCAATTCTTTAGCACTCAGCTTTCTTTATAGTCGAACTCTCACATCCATACATGACCACTGGAAAAACCATAGCCTTCACTAGACGGGTCTTTGTTTGCGCAGTGATGTCTCTGCTTTTTAATATGCTGTGTAGGTTGGTCAGAACCTTCCTTCCAAGGAGTAAGTGTCTTTTAATTTCATGGCCGCAATCACCATCTGCAATGATTTTGGAGCCCTCCCAAAATAAAGTCTGTCATTGTTTCCATTGTTTCCCATCTATTTCCCATGAAGTGATGGGACCAGATGCCATGATCTTAGTTTTCTGAATGTTGAGCTTTAAGCCAACTTTTTCACTCTCCACTTTCACTTTCATCAAGAGGCTCTTTAGTTCTTCTTCACTTTCTGCCGTAAGGGTGGTGTCATCTGCATACCTGAGGTTATTGATATTTTTCCCGGCAATCTTGATTCCAGCTTGTGCTTCTTCCAGCCCAGGGTTTCTCATGATGTACTCTGCATATAAGTTAAATAAGCAGGGTGACAATATACAGCCTTGATGTACTCCTTTTCCTCTTTGGAACTAGTCTGTTGTTCCATGTCCAGTTCTAACTGTTGCTTCCTGACCTGTATACAGGTTTCTCAAGAGGCAGATCAGGTGGCCTGGTATTCCCATCTCTTTCATATCTTCTGTTATCCCTCATATCTTCTGTTAGCCTCAGTTTTTTTTTGTTGTTGTTGTTTTGTTTTGTTTTTTGGTGGATAAAACAGATTTCCAGGATTTAAATAATTCCTCCAACTATTCACAGTTTGTCAGATTCAAACCTAGAAGTAGAGTGGGTGGGTTGAAGGCCCAGTTCCAAACTTGATTAACTCAATTTTATGGAAAAGGCTGTCATAAATTGACTTCACCTTTCAAATGAAAGGCATTTTTATGTCACCATTCAGAAGAGAAAAGTTGATTATTTCTCTTCTTTCTTCTCAACTAATTGTATTTTTTGTCTCTCTCACTTTCTCACTCTTAGATGCTACTAAGAATGTGATAGATTTTTTTTTTTTTTCAGGAAGATATTAGCAAATATTTCCAGGTAACTTTTAAGAAATATTTCTAGGTACTTTCTTTATAGAACTGAAGTCAAGTTTTGAGATAATAGACTTAGATCCACTTCTTCTTTGGGTGTGGTCTTCTCTTCATAATGTAGAAATTAAAAAGGAAATACAACTTAGTCTCTGTCCTCTATGAGAGAGCCTTTCAAACCTAATGTGCATATGAATCATGGGAGGATCTGATTAAAGGATGGGTTCAGTAGATCTGAATTCCATCCAAGACCCTGTGTTTCTAACAGGCTCCCAGGAGATGCAGACACTGCTGGTTGATGGTGATCCTTTAACTAGCAAGACTTGGGGAGTGTACATATGGAGGAAAAGGGGCTCTTATTCGAGATACAATAAGAGGTTGAAAACTGCATGGCATGAGCTGCACAAGGAATTGGATGATTAGGTTTTGAGGATACAATATTCAGGCAATCACAGGTCTTTATGAGCTGCTGCTGAATCTGTGTTCAATAATCCAGGCTTCTGCCCTCAAATAAAATTTCCTTTAGCATAATAATTGTCAGAACTGTCTCTAAGGCTTAGTCTTCTCATACTCCCTTATATTGTCAGAAATACCAAATCAGGAAATTGTAATAATTAGGCAAAATTGCATATCTACTTTCACTTGTATTGCTCTATATTTAGCTAATTTTCTCACCTTCCCATCAGAGGATTCAAAAGCAACTTAGAATGGCCCCTGTTAGATAGAGAGGGCCTTTTTTTTCCTCCTTTATTTTTAAGTGTAGATCATTCATTTTGCTTTCCTTTGGGGTCCAGGTATTTCAGGCCATTGGCAAAGAAATAAGTGAGAAAGTGCTCCTTATTTAAAAACATTACCATGTATTTCTCATGGCTTGTGTCTAGAATGATAGTAATACAATTGCAGTCAGTTTTTAAAATAGCAAAACAGGTAAGTGTATTAATGTGTGTCATGCCATTAATTTTCTGTATTATTATTTTATTACAAAGCCTCAACTAAATCCTGCATTGTTCCTTAATTGCTTTAGATTCCTTATTGTAATATTTCAAGTAATTTTAAAAGCCATTTTTATAATGTCAGCAGTTTAAATTCTGTAAGAGATCATGAAAATACACATGAGACCACAAAGTCTGATAGAACCAAAACTTCTTTCTGCATTAATTTATTACTACACTTATAACAGAACTCATTTTTAGAGTTTATAGCTGATGCCCAATATCTAGGACTATTTTTAATTCTATGATACATTATTATAACATGTGTGGTATATATAGCTAATTATCATGAGTACTTGTCATGCATTTGCATACTTTAACTTTATACCTATCAAGTGTATTTTATTTAAAGAATGTGAATTGCTGTTATAAGGCTCAAGGTAAACTTTTGACTCAGTAAACTTTTTTCTTATTAGAGAATATGAAAAATACTTACAAATCTACCCTCAGAAATGACACTGAAATTTTTTTCTTAATGTGATATGTTCACCTATAATTCAATATAGTAAATAAAATTCTTTTAAAAATATATAGTGGATATGCATATTTATATGATTCTAGTTCAACTTTCACAACTGTTTAGCAAGTCTAGAAAAGATGTCATTTGACATGGCTTGTTGAGTGCGCATGCTGCTAGTTAATACCATTGGAAGTAAAGTCTCTGAACTCATTTTTGTATTCTTTGTTGATTTTCTAAACCTTTGCCATATTTTAAAATTTCAGATTTTGTGGAGTTTCAGAAATATTGATAAGAATACATATAAGCATAAAGGTATACAGAATGCATAGAATAAATTTCAATTTATAACACAATTGCATATTAATCATCATTAGCAAATTATATATAACTATATATTAAAGAATAATTTATAAATTGCATTATACAATAAAATAAAACATATGACTTAACATATGTAACCTTTTTGTTATAGGTTTTCCTTATCTCAAATGAATTATATTTTTATTCTTCTAGTTCCATCATTTAGTTAACATATGGACTACATTCTGGGCCACGCCTGGGTTCTTCAATAAGTTTTCTGTCATATTTAAAGGACCAGGATGGAGTCCAGGTAAACCCAGACTTGGACTGATTGAAGAAATCCCAGAGGTAAATAGTGTTCATGAATTTAACGATGGCAAAGATTAATTTCCTATTGTCAGGTCTTCAGCCAGCCTGTAATTCATGCTGACTTCATGCATATCTGAAAAAAGATGTTTCCTGAGGCAGATGCAGTCACGCAATGTGTAACTTAATGAGTGGACACCACCTAGGGGCCAATAAGAGGGGTGCCGTCTCCCAGACTGATGCTGCCTCTTCCTAGGGAGCATGGTTTGGGGCAGAGCACCAGAGACTGGTTTTCTTGGCTCAAACCCACAGCCGAGAGCCTTTGTGTACTGCAGAAACCACACAGACACTTGTGGGTCCATCACAGAACCTAGAATGCGAGAGATGGAGGGAGCCTTTTGGATGATTCTGTCCAGTCTTCATTTGTCCATGAAAGATTGAGATCTCCAGAATTGAAGGTCTAAAGCCACACCAAAATGATGCGGTTATTGGATTAGACCACAACTTTATTCATTCCATCGTGGAGTAGTAGCATTAAATGCAGAAATCCGTTAAAACTAAAACATTAAGCAAAGTGGAGATGTAAAACATAGAAATCCAAATGAAAAATTCAGTTTCAATATGGAATTCCTCTGATGAAAAAGGAATTTCTTTCCATCATTTAGTGTATATATTTTGATTGCTTATCAAGATAACTGTCATTAATAGTAATACAAAAACAATAAGCTACTCTTGATTTCAGAGATAATTATAAGAGTTAGCCAGTATTTCAAGGAAATGAAAATCATATGTTTTATTTGAATATGTTATTTTTCAAAAATCTCGATTTAAATAAAGATGTTTTCTCTTGCAGTTACAAAAGCTGCTGTGTTGGAATTTCCCAGACACCTGGTTATGTTCACAGCTAGTTATAGAACAACATTCTGAATTGATATAGGTGAAAATAGTTTGCTTATTTCAGCTCCAGAGAGTCTGGTCAGCTATGGCTCATTTATTATTTTCCTTTTTTTCAATAGATAATTCTAAGTGAATATTTTAAAGCCATATTGATGCCTAAATCTGCATTATAAGGATAGGAATATAGTGTTTCTGGGAAACTGTAGTCTGGGAAAGTTGTTTTCAATACGACAGTGTTTCTCTTTGAAGCAAGATTATTTCCACTACTCCAAATCACCTTCCATTTTCATCTTTTGCTATACTTCGATGTATAATCATGGACATATTTTAATATTTCATGTAACATGTTCATTTTTTATGTTAATCATCAGTATCAATTCTTACACTTCTCTATATAAAGCAGACAAGATTAGACTCATAATGTTTCTTAAATGAGAAACAAGTCTCCTAATTTTTACATTTTTTCCTATCTGAAGTAATAAACATGAGTTGTTTCAAGGGTCTAAAAAAAAAAGCAAAATCTTTCATTTTTTTTTCATATCTCCTCTTCACTTAGTGTGAATTTCAGTGAGCGAGACAATAGAGCAATATCATGGAAAAGTTTTTTTCTGTCTTCCTAGGTCGAGGGGAAAGAAATTCCTTTCTCATCATCAGCCTCTCAGCTATTGAAGATATATGTACTGGTACAGTTTGCTCTGATGCTGGCATTTTATGAAGAGACCTTTGCAGATAAAGCTGTAAGTAGTGCTAATTTTAAATAGAGTGTGGAAAAATTATCTGTCACTCTGAAAATGAAAATAAGCTCTCTTTTCTCCCTGTGCTGTGTTCTTTTCTGTAGTTTTTTTGAATTTTTGCAGTATCTCACATTTAAACAGGTAAATGAATTCATCTACAATCAGTTTAATTAATTGAGCCAATTATATACAAAATATTTCTGTATAAAGTGTCCATCAAATAGTAAATTATTAATCTAAATGGAAAGTAGGAAATGATTTGCCAGAAATAAATTCTTCAACAATTATAAGGAAAGTATTTCAGAAGTTAGAATTAAATGTTTTGGGGAAAGTGGACTTTACATCAATTTCAACATGCTTATCTTCAGTTAGAGAATACCCTGATAACTTGAATTTAGGGGATTTGCAATGTATGATGAAGTTTATTTATTGTGTTCTTTCTAAATATTCAAAATATTCAGTTTGCCTTACTCAAGCATAAGAGCCCTGGACCAGGATTTAGAATCTGGATTCTGATTTAGGCATTACCACCTGGGGAATCATTTTTTGGCCAAATAAGAACACCCTCACTGCCTACATCTTGAAGAAAACAAAAATAGCATACTGTATATAACAATGCCCTATAAACTATAAACAGATAAAAACAAAAGTATTTTTAAATATTTGTTTTGTATCATAGATGTATTCACAGTATGCTTTTTTTTTCAAAAAATAGTTAAAATATTTCAAGTACATAAATTATAGTAAAGTAACTAGGTTGGAGACTTCCCCCATGACTCAGAGGTAAAGAATCTGCCTTTACTGTAGAAGACACAGGAGACACAAGTTCGATCCCTGGGTGGGGAAGATCCCCTGGAGGATGGCATGGCAACCCATTCCAATATTCTTGCTTGGAGAGACCCATGGACAGAGGAGCCTGGTGGGCCACAGTCCATGGGGTCACAAAGAGTCGGATACAACTGAAGCGACTGAGCACGCATGCACAGCTAGGTTGGAAATAGGTGAAATTGAAAGTAGAATGATGGAAGAATGGAAAATCGGTGTCTTTGACTTTGTTACCAAGTAAATACATACCTCAGAACAGAACGTCACTGAGTTAAGAATGTTGAGGACTCAGTGAGGACTCATTCATAGCTCTGTAAGAATAACAGTTAGTTAGGCTCTAAAGAAACAAGAAAAAGGGGATTTCCATTTTCAGCAAAGTGGGTTAGATACACCGACATCTTTTTAAGCTGTATCGAACACCTAAAATTGCTGACAAAATGTAATTTTTAAGAAAACTCTTTACACTACATAGATGAGTTGGCAAAAAATTTGAGGTACTCCTTAGAGGCTGAAAATGTTGAGAAAATGCAAATTCAGTGAGGTGCTATTTCTGACCTGACTGCTGGTCCAGGCACTGAATAGTCACTGTTGGTCAGTTCCTTAAGGGACCCGAAACAAAGCTGAGAGTCTACATGGGTAGAAAATCAGTTATAGAATTTCAAGTAAAACAACTGAAAGCAAAAAAAAAAAAAACACTCTTAGTGAAGGGATGGAGAGGAGGATGAGGAAAAGAAACATAAGACAGAAACTTGCCCTTACTGGGCTTGGCTCTGAGGAGGCAAAAAAAAATCTTCCCTGTGATTGTTTAGCTACAAACCATCTCACTCAAATATGCATTCAGGATTTGCACTAATCATTAGTTTATAAACTAAACTAAATACATAGTTTGGTGTCAGATGAGGACTCATGTTTAAAAGATTCATGTTCAAATCATGCTTAGAGCAGTCCTCTCAAACACAAGTCTCAGCGTAGTCCCCTAACGTAGAGATAAAAAGCACAGAAACACACTAGGAGAAAGCCATCATGGCAAAGCACTTAGCAGAAATAACAAAGGGGTTAATAGATTTTGAAAATAAAATCAATTAAAACATGAATTAAGTAAATTTAACATGTTTGAAGATGCAAAGTTGAAATTAAAAAGAAATTAGAAATTATGGAAAATCAAGATACAGTGATAAAGCACATTTAGAAATAATCAAATTAAACTTCTAGAACACAAAAATACAGTGGACATGAGGAGGTCAACGACTTCATTGACAGTTTGCTGCTGCTCCTAAATTGCTTCAGTTGTGTCTGACTCTGCGACCTGTGGACGATAGCCCACCAAGGCTCCTCTGTTCATGGGATCCTCCAGGCAAGAATACTGGATTGCCATGCCCTCCTCCAGGGAATCTTCCCAACCCAGGGATCAAACCCAGGTCTCCCGCACTGTAGGTGGATTTTTTACCTTCTGAGCCACCAGGGAAGTCCACAAATACTGAAGTGAGTAGCCTTCTCCAGGGCATCTTCCTGACCCAGGAGTCAAACCAGGGTCTCCTGCATTGCAGGTGGATTCTTTACCAGCTGAGCTACTAGGGAAACCCCACTTTACCATAACGTCACCTGAAGACTACTAAAGAGAGAATTAGTGCATTAAAAGAGAAAAAAAAAAAAAAATATATATATATATATATAATACAGAGCTAACAGACAATGATATAAAAATAACTAATAGAAATTATCTTTAGACATAAAAAATAGTGTGAAAAAGTCTAAGAAAACGTAAAAATCAAGAAATATGAATTCAAATTTGCATATGAATACAAATGGGATTAGTGGGCAGTGAATTAAGGCAAGATTAATCACTTTTTTCAAAGATTATTGACAGATATCAGTCTATTCATGAGAGCTCCATAATAGAAGTTGATAAATAAGATATGCAGAAAAATTAGTCTAGTATAAGGTTATGTTAAAATAACTTTAATATATAAAGGCTTCCCTGGTGGCTCAGATGGTAAAGAATCTGCCTGCAATGCAGGAGACCTGGGTTCGATCCCTGGCTTGGAAAGATCCCCTTGGAGGATGGTATGGAAACCCACTCTAGTATTCTTGTCTGGAGAATTCTATAGACAGAGGAGTCTGGCAAGCTACAGTCTACCGGGTCACAAAGAGTCTGTTCTAAGGAACAGAATATCCAATTAAATGCAGCTTAAATAAAACTGAAAATTCAGAGTCGAGTATTTCGAGGATTGATTAGTTTAGCAGTTCAAACATGCAGAGTTTCCAAAAGGCTTCTCTACAGTTCTCTGGACTTTCATCATCACAATTACAGCAATTCTGGGCATCCTGTCCTGACAGTGACACCAAAGGCAGCAAGTAGTTTCTTAGAAATTTCTTTTAAGAAAGAGAGGGGAAAAATTCCAGAGTTTTTCTCAGCAAATGTCCTTTCATGTCTCTTTGTTCAGGACGAATTCATATGCCCACACTGAAACAATAACTAACACCAGGTCATGAATTAACCATGAATATATCATATGAATAAATCATATTAAATCATATCGTAATTCAAGCCCTGGGGATAAAGGGTTCACTTTCTTGCTGAGCATATCCCTTCCTTATACCTGGATAAAATCAGCATAGTATTAATACAGAAGAAATGGGGGATATTTTCTGATTGGACAAATAACTGTATGTCACAGTGTATCTGGCTAAATAAAATAGATTTACAGAAAGTTATTACAGAGACTACTGGATAACCTTGAAGAAAGCCATTTTAATTTTAAACATTATTTAAAGACTTTAATGATCCATGTATGTTTGTGTGTTTTTTGCATTTAAAATTAATAACCTGATATTCCTACACACAGTGACTCCAATTTTGGACAACAGACAAGTTCACTTGTGCTCTCACTCCATGTATAACTTAAAAAAAAAAAAAAAAAACTACAGAAAGGACTTTCCTGATTTTAGCAGAAAACAATGATTTCATTTCTAGTTTCCATTCTATGAACTTAAAATAAGAAATAGGATACAGTGTGACCAGAAATGCTTTGGAAATATCACGATAGGAAATATACTGGTTTACTCTTTGCTGGTTCATATATGTGCTACACTAATGAAACCAGTTCCACATTGTAGCAAGTTCATTTGTCTTTAGCTTCAAAAAAAACAAGATTTGAAGCCGACAATTTATTTCAGGAGCAAAGGTTTCTTAAAAGCAGCATGAATTACATTACTCTGAGCAATGCGTGTGTTGATGTCAAACTACCATACTGGTTAGACTTATTAATTGCTTCACCTAGGGCCTCATAATCATGTCTTCAAGTATTACATAATTATCCCATCACTGATTACTTTGTAATTTTAACTTGTTCACCTACATTATGATTAAAATATATGTGCATTAATGGAGGTTAGATAATTGAGTAACACCAGGAAAAAAGCTGCATCATCTATATCTAACTATCTATCTAACTTTTGATATACTGATCAATACTTAGTACAGTTGGCATTATTGAATTTTTAGACTAAAATAAATTAACCTAATTCACAGAAATAAAAATGAAGATTTATCCATTTTGACTTTGCAAGAGAGGCCTTAATATTAAGTTCACCAAGAGAATTTGAATGTCTAGGCGTGCATGAGTGCTACTTAGGTTAAAATGTAGCCAGACAGGGTGTATATTACAATATGTAACTCATAGCATGGTATTCGCAAGATTTTTCCATTGTCGTAAAAAACTGTATGAGAAACTGATGTAGATATGTCGACAAATAGAAATATCAAGTGATGAAATCCTTTTCAGATTGAAATTAGAGTTGGAGACAGCTTCATCCTTGACACAAATTAATTTTGAAAAGTGCATTTGCTTATTTCCCACACATGTTTTCCTTTGCTAAAAACATGCTGTGCAACTAGGGGGGGAAAGTTTGCTTATTTGCAAAATTCTATAGTGCCTTTGTAGTCTCAGGGATGTTTAAAAGCATCTGAAGACGTTAAAATCCAACAGAAATATTTTTTTTTTCCAGATTGACTGTAGCCAATAATCACACAGAAAAAGTTGTGGCTGACTTGTAATTGCGGACCGTGCTGTAGTCTGACAGCCCTTTCTGTTTACGCATATACCAGAGTAGATAAATACTTACTTGTTTAATGTACGCAAGTTCTGCATAAATAACTCTGAGAGTCAAAAAAGCAATATGATGGCCGCCAGAAAGATGTAAAAAGGCACATTCCTTTCTCACTGAAATTTGCAGTGCATACATTTAAATATATATTGTTTAGTTTAGTGATATGACCCACGATCTTTCATGTTGATTTTACTTTAGTAATGCTTGGGAAATCAATTCCTAAGCTGCCAGGGTTCACTGCATGGGGTGATGTCATGAATATGGGTTTGAAATGGAAATATGGATGCACTAGCATGTTTCCAAAGTAAAACTTTAAAGGCAATGCTATCCTTTACAAATAATAGACTCAAAACAGTTTGACTATTTAATAAGGTTTTATAACAGAATATGGGCTTCCCTGGTGGCTCAGATGGTAAAGAATCTGCCTGTAGTGCAGGAGACCCAGGTTCATCCCCTGGATTGGGAAGATCCCTTGGAGAAGGAAATGGCTACTTACTCCACTATTCTTGCCTGGAGAATCCCATGGACAGAGGAGTCTAGTGGGCGACAGTTCATGAGTTGCAAAGAGTTGGACAGGACTGAGCAACTAACACTTTCACATAATAGAATGTATAGTAAAGTTAGTGCAGATATGTCTAACACGAATTATTTGTGATACATTTCAAGTTAATGAGGCATTTGAGATTATTCATATAAATTTGGAAACAGGTTTTTATAGTCCTCAATTCCCCTGAATGCTATACTCTGTAAAACATTATGGGCACTAAAATTTTGCAACCAGTACTTTCATATTGACAAGTTTTAACAGATCCTTAGAAAAAAAAAATCAATATATCTAGTTGTACTGTCATAACAGAGAGTGTCACTTGCTGAGATTAGGTCTAATTTAGGACCTATGTGAAACCTCTCCAGTCAATATTCCACACATACTGTTTTCCTCCAGGGCAGCCTACTGGGATTTAATTTAATTTCCTAAAGTTTTTAGGTGGTAACTGAAGTAACATGAAAAAAGAAATGTGAGCTAAATTGAGTATCAATTATAATTTAAAGCCATGAAGTGAATGTAATAAATGTGTATTAGTAAAGGGAGGATATTACCAAAGCTACTTGTCCAATAAGCATAGATTTCAGGAACTTAGAAAAGTGATTCCTGTGAATGCCAATGAAAAATATAGTTTTGTCCATTGTATTGAAATATGATAAAGTGGAAAATTGAGAGTTTAAAATGCCTTTTGCATCAAATAATGGAATATTAACTGAAATGAAATACATCTTCATACTATTAGTACTGTCTTAAACTTTGGTCAGTATCAGGCAGCTCCTTTAAAAGCTTTCATATAATAAACACAACCAACCATAAACTGCTTATAATTTGAATTAGTATCTCATTTTGATTTATTAAACCTATCCAGCATTGGAAACTCAAAATCTCGGTGCACAGATTTTGAGGGTCTTAGTTAAAAGTCATCCTCCTGAAAAGGCGGGCTTCCCAGGTGGCGCAATGGTAAAGAATTTGCCTGGGATGCAAGAGACATGGGTTGATCCCTTGGTCGGGGAGATCCCCTGGAGGATGATATAGAAATCCACCCCAGTGTCCTTGCCTGGGAAATCCCATGGACTCTGAGGCCTGGCAGACTACAGTCTATGGGGTTGCAAACAGCTGGACACAACTGAGTGACTGAGCATCCTGAAAGGAAGTTTGCCTCTCTGAGACTGTCTTTTAAAGTCTTTGTTATCTTTTGTATTTTGGGAAAGAACTAAAAGGTGTATAACTGATATTTCTATTTATTTCTTAGTGAAAAGATAAAAGTATCCTATCAAGAGTATAGAAAAAGTTGGCATATTGAGTTTAGTGCAATCTTAAAACAAATACTGATAACTTAGAAAGATTCCAGTGACCCCTGGCATAGTTCTAGTGAACATCCAAAAATGATAGTGATAATATCAATGTGAATGTCACTTTTATTGCTTAGTTTGCTCAGCCTTGGACTAATTGCTATTCGTTACTGAGGCAAGACCCTTCCATGTTCTCTACCCACTTCCCCGTGAATCATGACGTGGTTCATTCTGCTGGTGGCAACTTGCACTAGAGCTGGCCCTGCTGTGAGCCCTGGGTGTTGTGGATTCTAGTTCTCTTTTAGCCTTTGATAGTCTCCTCATATATGCATGAGCTGATATACCAGACCTGATGTGCACCCTCTGCAGATGAAGAGAGTTCTGACTATGCAGCTGTCTCCTCTTTGGTCCTATCTACCAAACAGTCCCTCATGGCTCAGACGGTAAAGAGTCTGCCTGCAGTGCAGGTGACACAGTTTCAGTAGGATCGGGAAGATTCCCTGGGGAAGAGAATGGCTACCCATTCAAGTTCTCTTGCCTGTAAAGTCCTATAGATAGAGGAGCCTGGAGGGCTGCAGTCCATGGGGTCGCAAAGAATCAGACAAGACTGAGTGACTAACTTTTTCTTCCAAACAATAGCCTCCTTGGGCTTCTCCAAAACCCCAGCTCTCTCTCCTCAAATCAGGAGGTCTACCAGGTCCCTCTGAGTTCCCTCTGGGCTGCAGCCTAGAAGCTCTCTCAAGGTAGTAAACTGGGGCAATAGTAGGGGTTCATGCCTTTTGTATCCCATTTCCCTGGAATCGCTGATCTTTGTTGCCTAATATCCAGGGTCTTGAAAATGATTGCTTTGTTGATATATTGTTTATTTTGTTTTCAAGTGGAAGGGAAAATCCATCCTTGTTTCTCTATTTATTTCAGTGCACATTCATTTTTTCTTAACAGAGTAGAATCATAGCTTAATATATAATTGAAAATAATTATTCAAGTTATGTAAAATTTTTTAAATAAAATTTTTGCTTTTACTTCTTACATGTTTTTGTAGAAAGTCACTAACTCCATATAAATTAATTGCTTCTTAAGTGTGCATTTGTTATACATTTTAGGCAATATATTTTCACCTTTGATATATATTTATTTTGCTTGCTTCTAGTTTGAAATTATAGAAAATGTTCATTCTAATCAATTATCTTTATGTATACTTCAATAGTAACCAAAAGTTCTGAAAATGTAGAAGAAAACAATATGGTCAATATTGATTTTTATATATATATATATTTTTTTTTTATATTATTTTTTAACTTTACAATATTGTATTGGTTTTGCCATATATCAAAATGAATCTGCCACGGGTATACACATGTATTGATTTTTTAAAAATAAAACAGGATTTTATTTGGATATAGATTATTTAGATTCATGTAGAATTACAAATTGCTTTATGGCATCACCTTGAGTTCTGCTCCTGTGTCTATGCTATAATTCTGGGAAGCATCTTCAAGCCTTCAGGTTTCAGCTCAGGGTATCTAAAAGGATGAGGGTGAGATGGTTGAATGGCATCACCAACTCAATGGTCTGAGCAAACTACGGGAGATAGTGAAGGATGGGGAGGGAAGCCAGGCGTGTTGCAGCCCATGGGGTTGCAAAGAGTCAGACATGACTTAGTGACGGAACAATAACTTCAGTCTAAAAGAAGCCAATAGAGTCATGGGGATGATGAGGTGGCGGAACAGGTATGCCTCCAACCAAATTTTCTTCCTTCACATCAGAGGTAACGGACATTTAAATATTAGGGAATTTTTTACCTTATTTTTACAGATGTTTGGGAAGATGAGCACTCTGGATCAAAATAATGATTTTAGTAGACTTTTTCAGACGCCTTACAGTGAAACTCCTAAAAATATACCACTGTGATATAATAAAATGAAGACATTTTCATCTCTAAATCCATAGGATTATGGAAAATATTATCAAATTATCTTTGACAATAAACTTCTAAAAAAAGAATTTATATAGAAGATTACTATTATTTGAGGATGTAGTGTGTGGGTCTGATATCTCCCTTTGTGAGGTTTGTTGTGTGGGAAAATATAAAAGGTCATTGTGTTGATCACCAGAATTTTTCCATGAACGAGTAAGACAGTGATATCTCCATTCAAGAAGAAAACGTCTTTCTTCCTTATATCCCTATGGGCAAGGAAGGACTCTCACACTTTCATTAATTGTTAAAGCAACAAGCATGTAATTTTTGCATTCCTATGTAGTTAATGTTGCCTTATGAGTATTTTTTTTTCTCATCTACTTAAAGTAGAAGGGAAGTAATGTTCTTCAGGCACAAATGCATGGATGGTGATTCCTATACCAGGAAACCTAAGGAAATAAGAGCTACCAAACTGCTTGGGATTTGAAAGATAATTTTAAAGGAGAAAAATTAATTCCTTGCTTCATAAGCTTTTTATAGTTATGGACTTCCTCATTTTTGTGATAAAGACTTATATTCAATGCTTAATTTTAATTCCATTTTAGCATTCGATGAGAGTGATCTTCTACATGAAAGATATACTAGCAGTAAATTGTGTGAGATGGTGGTAAGCCCAATGAAAAATGAAATTGTACTGTTCTAAAAAAATTAACAAGCTTCATGTCGTTTCACCTCTTGTTTAAAACACAGGAGGCTAAGTATTTACAGTGATCAAAGTCTATAAAGTCTATTCTGTTTTTTTGCTTTAGTGTAGCTGGACTGTTGTCCAGCCAGCAGGCATTAGTATGGTTTCTGGGGCTGGGATTCTGACTTTCCTGCTCACTCTCGTCAACACCTGTTTACCACAGTGTCTAGCAAAGGCTCAATACATATTCATACAATGAATCTGTAGAAATCAGAGAATGTCTCCTGCATTGGCAGGTGGGTTCTCTCCACTAGTGCTACCTGGGAAGCCCCAACAAAGGATATTATATGGAAAAATGTAAAAGTTCCATAGAAAAATGGACTCTTTAAGGAAACATGTGCTCTACCTTGAATTCCTTTTTTGAGTAATCTGTTTCCTTTAAACTGAGATTCAGGATGGTTTTTTTCTTTATGAAATTAAATATAGAAATATTAAAGCAGTCAATGTTTTAAATATTTAACACAAGTATTTAGTATATTAATATTAAATTGTTAATCAAAAAACTGAATTTTTTAATTTTAAGGAACTAATATATTTATATTAAGTTAAATATTTAATGTTTTAATATTAAACTACTTATTAGGTCAGTTAGAATTATATTAAAGTTATGAATAATAAACACATATGTAAAATATTCAATCATTTGGTCAGTCACTCAACAAACATATTATTGATGTTATATGGAAAATACAACAGAATAAAGTTATAGATTAATATGGAGAATTACTATTTTACATAGGATGAACAAGGATATGTGATAGTTACCTGAATGAAATAAAGGAATAAACCTTAAGGATCACTGGAGGAAGTCATTTTAAGCCTAAGAAACTGTAGAGGAAATAGATTTGAGTGGGAAGTCTATCATATTCAAGGAAGAGCAGAATTTCTGATATAGCTTAAGAGTGAAAGACAGAATTATTCAGGGGTGATATGATAATAGTGGGTATGTTGTATAGAGGCGAGAGTAAAGACTGAGCTTTATTCAGAGTGAGATTTGAAGCCTGTGGGGGATTTAGAATATAAGAATGATATAACATGACTTACGGTTTTGAAGAGATAACTCTGGCTACATACTCAGGGTGGGAAGCCAGGATAGGTGGACACACACTTAGAATTAGAGAGGCCAGTCAGGAGGGTGTTTTAATTGTGTGTATGAGCAAATGAAAAACTGGAGGTGCCACCCTCAAACGAAGAGAAGCAAGAAGAGTGGGGAATGGAAGAGGAACTCAAATACAGGGTTGTAATCAGGCTAAATTTCAGGTACTTAGAAGCCAGTAGAGGCTTGACAAGGCAGGCAGATAGTCATATTAAGTTGGTTTTCACACCAACACCATTAGCCAGGATGCAATTTACAAAAAGAGGAGTTCTTTATCATTTTTTAGCCCAGGGATCATAAATTCCCTTACCAAAACAAAAAATATATTTTGTTCTGTCTCTTAATTTCCTGTGATATTTGGAAGAGCTGATTAACCTTTTATTTGTGCTTCCTTATCATACTGTAATTAATTAAGATTAGCTTGAGTGCTATTTGGAAAATTAGTAAAGCCTAACTATAATAGCATTGATACTTATCATGACCATTAGTTGACTTCTTACTTTATGCCAAGCACTCTTCCAAACTCATATTTTGTTTGAAATGTACTGATCACTTAACACAGCTTAGAAATGCTGAAAAATCTGACCATGTTTACATGGCTAATAGGTTCAAATAATTTCAAACCCTGCATTCTTTTAGAGCATTTAAAATCATGCTACAGGTGTGAGGCATAAATCATTTCTCCCTTCCATATGAATTTTTTCCTAAAAGATCAAAAAGAAGCAGTAATGATACGCTAAATCGCTTCAGTCGTGTCCCACTCTTTGCGACCCTATGGACGGTAGCCTGCCAGGCTCCTCTGTCCATGGGATTTTCCAAGCAAGAATACTGGAGTGGGTTGCCATTTTCTTCTCCTATATATATATATATAGGAAAGAATATATATATTATGTCCATATACATGTGTGTGTGTGTGTGTGTATTATTGTTTATTACTAAGTTGTATCCAACTCTTAAGACCCCATGGACTGTAGCCTGCCAGGCTCTTCTACTCATGGGGTTTCCCAGCAAGAATACAGAAGAATACTTCTTCAATAATGGTAATAAGAAGCATGTTTTTAGAAACAAAATATTCCCCTTAAGCCAACATTCCCTGGTTGCTCAGTGGTAAAGAATCTGAGTCTCCTGCAATGCAGGAGACTCAGGAGACATGGGTTTAATTCCTGGGTCAGGAAGAACCCCTAGAGGAGGAAATGGCAATCCACTCCAGTACTCTTGTCTGGAAAATCCCATGGACAGAGGAGCCTGGTGGGCTACAGTCCATGGGGTCGCAAAGAATCAGACATGACTGAGCACACACACAATCTGTTCTCTGCTCAAGCACACCTCATTACTTCTACCATGGGGAAAATATTTTGTTTTGCTTTACTGTCCCAGAGAAGCCACGGCTGAATGTCACACACCTAAATAGCATTTTCCTGCTCTCCAACTCTCCACTCAAACGTGGAATTCACCAAATTCTCCTTCCTATATCTGATATCCAGCACTGTCTCCACTTTCCTAAGCATCCTGACACTTTTTATTCAGATCTTTGACAACTCATTAATAGTCTTGTACTGAATTATGGCTCTGGAGGGTTAAATTCCCTTGGCAATTCTGGATGCCATCCTAGGCATATGGAAAGTGACTTGGGAAGTATTAGAAATTGTCCATGAAAGATGGGGCTGATTCAGAAGATGATATGGAACAGAGATACTGGGTGTGAGCAGCAGTGGCAATTGGTACCTTTTGTTTATAACTTTGGACAGATGCTGCTTAGTTGTAAAGTATATATTAGTTAATAATGACTTGACGTTACCTCTAGTTAGGAAAAAGAAAAAGGAGAGTGTTTGATCACTCTATTAGCCAATGAAATACAACCTTTGGTGTTCTTATGAAACATCAATACCATCGGTGAGTAGGGAAGCCGTCCAGTGGCTGGCTGTGTAAACCAACTCCTTGATTCTATTCATCTACTCTCAATCTGAAGCAGTAACCTCCTGGCCCTTTCACGAGTAACTTCAGTATAGACCTCTGCTTCCAATCCCTTTAAGTGTGTTGCTCATATGGATTCTACCACTGTCACACTTTGGGGTCAGTTAGGTCTATTTTGAATTTCAGAGGTAGCATTTATTTCTGCGTGATGGAAAAGTTACTTAATCTTTTAAGTCTCATTTCATTTGCTTTTTCATATTCAAAGCTTATATAATACCTACTCTGCAAGTTTGCTGGGCATATAAAAAGAATTAATGTGTATAAAACACATAGCATGGAAGCTGTAAAACAGTAGATACTCGATAAACATAATTATTAAATTTTTACATGTAAACAAAACATATAATTAATTTGTAATTATGACAGAGAGATATGTGGGTTTTGTTACTGACTCAAAAAAGGACTTTTGACTTACAGGTAGGAATATATAGGTTTCATCAAAGTGTGAGTGGATATGTGTAATCTCTTTCATGTATGTGTTCACACACATAAACACATTCTTCTTTAAATATTTTCTTTATTAAAGGCAGCTTTGGGTTTGAAACAACAAAGAGTGGGCTTATATTTAAAATAACCATTGAAAGGTGGTATTTATTCATAAAAGGTAAGTGATTTCTCCATACGTGGGGATACAGGTGTTTCAAAGAATTATGAAAGTCAAAACTTTAAAGGATTATTAGCAAGAACACTTTAAGCAAAGTATCATTCAGTTCAGTTCAGTTCAGTCGCTCAGTTATGTCCGACTCTTAGCGACCCCATGAATCGCAGCACGCCAGGCCTCCCTGTCCATCACCAACTCCCTGAGTCCACCAAAACTCATGTCCATTGAGTCAGTGATGCCATCCAGCCATGTCATCCTCTGTCGTCCCCTTCTCCTCCTGCCCCCAATCCCTCCCAGCATCAGGGTCTTTTCCAATGAGTCAACTCTTCGCATGAGGTGGCCAAAATACTGGAGTTTCAGCTTTAGCATCAGTGCTTCCAAAGAACACCCAGGACTGGTTGGATCTCTTAGCAGTCCAAGGGACTCTCGAGAATCTTCTCCAACACCACAGTTCAAAAGCATCAATTCTTTGGCTCTCAGCTTTCTTCACAGTCCAACTCTCACATCCATACATGACCACTGGAAAAACCATGGCCTTGACTAGACGGATCTTTGTTGGCAAAGTAATGTCTCTGCTTTTTAATATGCTATCTAAGTTGGTCATAACTTTCCTTCCAAGTAGTAAGTGTCTTTTAATTTCATGGCTGCCATCATTAGAATTGTCTAATTCATTCTTCAAGTGCCCAACAAGATAACTAAATGATATTAGGAAAACCAAAATATTCCTTGTATATTCAACCTTCTTGAAAAATGTCAGTAACAAATGATGCAACATAAAATAAAATGGGGGCTGTTATTCCTGTCAGCTTTAAATTCTAATGCTCACTTGGCTGACCCACCTAAAGAATCCATTGGTCTCTGTGTTTGTTTGACAGGTGCTATCTCAGGTCACTCTCCTTCTGAGGGTTTGCTTCATTATCCTGACCTTGACCTCCATTGGATTTCTTTTGGATCAAAGGTAAAAAGTGAAATTCTTTCATCTTATGTAACTTTGTAATGTGATTTTTAAAATATTTGTGAAATTTTGAAATTCAGCAAACATTGGTTATCAAAAGAATATAGCTGAAACTGCAAATTCACACTTTCATTTTAAATGCAACAGACTAGTGGTTTGTCTGATTTTATATCAAGGGTTAATTATAAATCTAAGCCTTTTAGATGAAATTTAGGTTTTTCAAATATATTAAGAAAACCCACAAAATAAAATGATTAATTTGGCAAAGCATAGAGTATAACTCTGAGTACTTAATAAAATATAAAAAAGATTTGATTATTTTCCTTTGCTATTGAATAGTTCACAATATATGCCTAAATGTATGTATAGTTGTTTCTCGGTATCCATTAGAGATTGGTTCCAGAACCTAGCCCCTCATACCAAAATTTGCAGATGCTCAAGTCCTTCATATAAAATGATGTATTTATGCACAGAACCTATGCACAGGCTGCCATAAATTTAAATCATCTCTACTGCTACTGCTAAGTCGCTTCAGTTGTGTCCGACTCTGTGCGACCCCAGAGACGGCAGCCCACCAGGCTTCCCCGTCCCTGGGATTCTCCAGGCAAGAACACTGGAGTGGGTTGCCATTTCCTTCTCCAATGCATGAAAGTGAAAAGTGAAAGTGAAGTCGCTCAGTCGTGTCTGACTCTCAGTGACCCTATGGACTGTAGCCTTCCAGGCTCCTCCATCCATGGGATTTTCCAGGCAAAAGTACTGGAGTGGAGTGCCATTGCCTTCTCCGAAATCATCTCTAGATCACTTACAATACCTAATACAATGTATACTGCATTATAAATGCAGTATAAATGCTCTATAAATAGTTGCTGGCAGTGGCAAATCCAAGTTTTGTGTTTTGAAACTTTCTAAATTTTTTTTTTTTAGATTTATTTATTTATTTATTTTTAATTTTATTTTATTTTTAAACTTTACAATGTTGTATTAGTTTTGCCAAATATCGAAGTGAATCCGCCACAGGTATACCTGTGTTCCCCATCCTGAACCCTCCTCCCTCCTCCCTCCCCATACCCTCCCTCTGGGTCGTCCCAGTGCACCAGCCCTTAGATTGGTTGAATCTGAGATCCAAAACCCATGATTATGGAGGGCCACCAGTGTATTTAAAGTTGATGTTCTTACCCTCATACAGTACAGTATGAAATATGTATTTATTTTTATCATTTATTTTGTTTGGCTTTTCATCCCTACTTTGTTATACTAGAAATAAAATACATACTGAGCCACAGAAAAGAAAAATAGAAAAACTGAGTCAGAAGACAATCTGAAATAATAACCAGATCCAAAGCATCAGGATCACATTTTAAGGATCACAATTCTATTGTTTGTATATACTTACTAAAATGATCAATCAGCAATATCAACAGTATACTGCTTTTTAATATAGACTTTTTTATTTCCATGGATACAAATAAATAAGCTGCATAGCAGGCTATAGATTTTATTGCAATGTATCCTAGGGTATAGTAAGTTATGGTATATGTTTATATAAATGTCTCCACTGCCTTTGGCCTTATTTAGGAACTCATACTGGATATAGGTATGTCATAGTGGAAAGGAAGTGAAATGTTGAAACTTTTCCTTTGAAACTAAGAACCAGTTAGATATGTCTGTTATTTAATGCTGGGCTGGAAGCTGTCAGTGGAGAAATGAAAGAGAAAGAAAGAAAAGGCATAGAGATTTGAAAGGAATTAATAAACTAATTAGAAAATTAATTTATATTAATTAATCTAGAAATCTGAATAGTGAATTAATTAGAAAATCGAAGGAATCTATCGGGAATGTATTCAAATTAATGGATGAATTTAGGGAAAGTTTTAAATAAATTATCAACTATATTTTTACATACTAGAAAATATAAAAAGTTTATGCAAAAGATCAAATATATCAAATACAAGAAAAAAACAGTCCTAAAAAATGAGTAGTATATTTCTAAACCATACTATAAAACTACTGAATATTATGAAAAATAAAGAAAAAATGGAGAGATACTATATTCATAGATTGGAGTACTCAGTTTTGTGAAGATTACAATCACAGCAGTTGGTTTACATACTCAGTGCAATTTGAATTAAAATTATAAAAGGTTTCTTTCCTGTAGAATTTGACAGACTCTTTCTAAAATACATGTATATGGAAATGCAAAGGCCTAATAATAGCCAACACAGTCTTGAGATTTTTTTTTAATGGCAGGAGCTGAGCTACTGGCTATCAAGATATATTATAAATCTATAGTAATTAAACATGTTTTATTGGCATAAAGGTTAGAACAGAGAATCTAGAAACAGATCTATGCATATATAAAGACTTGATTTCTGACAAAGTCATCCCTGAAGAGCTATGGGAAAAGGAAAACGCTGTCTTTTCAGCACATGGTCTTAGAAAAATTGGATTTCCACATAGGAATAAGAAAAATAAACTTGACAAATAATTCACTCCATAAAAATTAATTCTGTTATCAGGGGATTGTAGACTTTAAAGTGAGAGGAAAGTCAGTACATATTCCAGCGGATAGCATAGTAGTATATGTCTATTACCTTGGAGTAGGTAAAAATATTGAATGGTCCACAACAATCCATAATATAGATAAAATTGGTGAATTAGGTTATAATAATATTATGAATGTCAGTTCTTCAAAAATTAACCCTTAATAAGGCAGTAAAATGGAGAAGGAAATGGCAACCCACTCCAGTGTTCTTGCCTGGAGAATCCCAGGGGCCGGGGAGCCTGGTGGGCTGCTATCTATGGGGTCGCACAGAGTCAGACATGACTGAAGCAACTTAGCAGCAGCAGCAGCAGCAGCAGCAAGGCATTAAAAAAAATCAATTTTTGAGGTAGGAAAAGCTGTTTGCAATTTTTTATAAACTTCAAAGATCTTATGTCAAAAATGTCTAAAATTAAAAATATTGACAATACAAGCTGTGAAATACTTATACTCTGCAGAAGCTGGTTTATATTGGGATACTTAACTTGAAGAATGTTTGAGTATTTCATTAAATTTGGCTGTTCAATCCCAGGTGTATACTAACCAATACACCCAAAGGCATATAAAAGAATGTTCAGAAAGCATTGTTCTTAATAAAAAATGTGGCCAACAATCTAAATGTCCTTCCCGAGGTGAATGGATGTGTGAATATTGGTCTGTTCACACAACAGAATACTATGCACAAGTGAAGAATGAGCTGCTGCTATATGCAGAAATGTAAATGTATCTCACTAACAATACTGATTAAAAGATACTAATACAAAAAAAGTGCACATGATTCTATTTACAAAAAATAGAACAAAAAGATAAAAGTAAAACATAGTTTTTAGGAATTTATGCTAAATCAATAAAAATGTAAATGAAAAGGTAGGAGATGGTATGAGTACCATAAACGGTAAACAACAGCTAGTGATTCTTTCTGCAACAGAGGGAGGGTGGAACACTGAGGAGGTGAGATGTGCCTAGGGTGCTGATACTGAGTGCTGTTTATATGGTTGTTTATTTGTTGAGAGTCATTGAGCTGTATATTTCTGTTTTGTGTGCTTCTTCCTATGTATGTTTTAATTCACAATATTGCCAGTCCAGGTTCCATGCAGGATACAGGATGCTTGGGGCTGGTGCACTGGGATGACCCAGAGGAATGGTACGGGGAGGGAGGTGGGAGGGGGGTTCAGGGTGGGGAACACATGTACACCCGTGGTGGATTCATGTTGATATATGGCAAAACGAATACAATATTATAAAGTAATTAGCCTCCAATTAAAATAAATAAATTTAAATTTTTAAAAAAGACCATTAGTTCAGTTCAGTTCAGTTCAGTCGCTCAGTCATGTCCGACTCTTTGTGACCCCATGAATCGCAGCACGCCAGGCCTCCCTGTCCATCACCAACTCCCGGAGTTCACTCAGACTCATGTCAATGGAATCAGTGATGCCATCCAGCCATCTCATCCTCTGTCGTCCCCTTCTCCTCCTGCCCCCAATCTCTCCCAGCATCAGAGTCTTTTCCAATGACTCAACTCTTCGCATGAGGTGGCCAAAGTACTGGAGTTTCAGCTTCAGCATCATTCCCTCCAAAGAAATCCCAGGGCTGATCTCCTTCAGAATGGACTGGTTGGATCTCCTTGCAGTCCAAGGGACTCTCAAGAATCTTCTCCAACACCACAGTTCAAAAAAGGCCATAGAACACAATTAATAAAAAATAAATTGTTTTAAAATAGAAATTTTATTTTCTGTTTTATCATTGAAAATTACCCAAATATCAATTAGAAAATAGTTTACAGTGATAATACAAAATTATTTTACAAAGGGAAAAATGTCTTAACTTTTTGCATATACATAAAATCATACTGCTGCTGCTAAGTCGCTTCAGTCGTGCCCGACTCTGTGCGACCCCATAGACAGCAACCTCAGGCTCCCCCGTCCCTGGGATTCTCCAGGCAAGAACACTGGAGTGGGTTGCCATTTCCTTCTCCAATGCATGAAAGGGAAAAGTGAGAGTGAAGTTGTTCAGTCGTGTCCAACTCTTAACAACCCCATGGACTGCAGCCTACCAGGCTTCTCCAGCCATGGGATTCTCCAGGCAAGAGTACTGGAGTGGGTTGCCAGTGCCTTCTCCGAAAAATCATACTACTGTATTCTAAATTACTAAATAAAATATAGCTATATTATAATTATATTAGTTCAATAATATTTTATTAGAAAATGTACCCATCATAAAAATACCATTTGCCTTTTATGAAAATATTTAATTGTACAATAAATGTTGGTTGAATTCATTGTGAAGCTTATTTGAATCTGATAAAGCAGCTGTTCACTACTGCTATTATAAGGCAATTTTTAAATGCCTATATATGACCCTCAACTTTGTTTTAAATACACATACCTATTTTATGTATGTCAGAATTTGAGTTTCAAGAATTCTGTATTATAAAGAAAACAGTCATCACAAAATTATTGACAAAGATCTATATTCATGCTACCTATAATATCAGAATTAACAACATATTATCATGTTCCTGATATTTCACTATTCAAGTATTCATTATTTTATTCTATTATTTATTTTATTTATTATTATTTATTATTTATTTTATTCTATTATTCATTTATTTTCTTCTATTATTTTAAAGTAGTTAACTATATCAGCCCTCCTAAGAAGTCAATTATTAAATGAATGAAGTATTAAGATATTGGATGAGTGAGGGGAGTCTACTCTGTAAACCCTAGAAATTTAGTTGTCGAATATTTTATTTATTAGTTGAAAATGTTTCACCCCAATTCATCAATGCTCAAACTAAGTAATACATTGATCAATAATAGATGTTCTTTAAAAAGACGCATTTTGTGTCTTAGTTTAATGCCTGTTTACGAACAGCTTCAGAGGTATATACTCCTCAAATATATTAAAATACTAGGTGTTTTTTGAAAATGATAACAATTTATCAATTATTAAAATAATCAGTGAATTATTAACAATTTATAATTATGAACATAAATATATTAATAAACCAATACATTTTATTATATAACAGGAAAATAAAGAACATTCAAAGGTAATGCATGTAAATGACATTTTATTTCAGACGTAAGGCAGCTGTTCTGGAAACTTTCCGTTGCTTGGTGTTCCTAATGCTCTGTAGATCAGGTCATCTGAAGCCTTGCTTCTCTTCTTCGTCATTTGCTTTTGAGGTAAGATGTTTGCTTTAGATAGCTGTGGCAGGATTAAAAATTGGTTGTGTATTTCACTCATCCATTCAACAATGTTGTCTGTTTATTCTGTGACTGTTACATGTGGGGGATTTTTACCCATTGACTTACAGTACTTACTTGTTGTGTTCCTCAAGCTAGTTAATATTGTTGAGTCTCAGTTTTTTGTTCTCTAAATTTGGCTTGATATCATTAACCTTCATAAAGCGGTTGGACAAATTGCGTCACATGATGTTTATAAAGAAATTAGGCCATATAGTTTTTTCTCAACAAGTAGTAAGTGATTTTTACAAAAAAGTTCTTGGCAGAGACTGTGCCATTTGAAACTTTTCTTTTTTAGGCTCTTAAGTGAAAATTGTGATTAAGATATTTTGTCCAAAAAAAAAAGAGAGACATTTTGTCAAGTACCTGCAAATTAAAAATTCTTTACAAATAATATCATTAATGTCATTGAGATCTTTCTACAACTGAAAATATGTTTAATTTGACCTTGTGTTTTTAGGAATAAAACTTGTCTTCTAAGAACTACATAGAAACTTTGAATCCATATTTATGACTTCAGATCTTAGGTGTCTGTTTAAAATGTTACTTTTATCACTAATGCTTTAATGGACAAAGTTTTAGTCTTTTAAATTTAAGGTTATATCATTTAACTTTGGTGCTAAGAAACCTGCCAACATCCCTGGAATGTGTATTGTGTAACCTTATTTAAGCATGAAACATAAATGCTAACATTTTCTCCAATGTTAATGGAAAAATTGAAGTAGACACTTTCATAACTGAGTAACAGTTATAAGTTTGGACCAACTGTTTGGAAGAGAATTCAGTGATATGTGTCAAATTGCAAATACTCTTACCCTTTGATCCAACACTTCACTCCTAGGAATTTATGCTACACAAATGATATACGTGTGTGAATTAATGTATAGGGAATATTAGTCATTTGTAATGGAATGCTGAAAACAGTCATTAACAATCATTAATGTCCTATTAAGCCATTAATAGGAAACTGCTTAAAAATTATGTTTAACATAATGAAGAATATACATTTGGCAGTGGAAACAGGGAAGTCTTTAATACCAGTATGGAGCATTTATTAAAAATACATATATATTTGAGCTTGCTCCATCATATGTATGGCCTTCCATACTGGCTCAGCAGTAAAGTATCTGTCTGCAATGCAAGAGATTCAGGTTTGATCCCTGAGTCAGGAAGATCCCATGGAGAAGAAAATGGCAACCCACTCCAGGATTCTTGCCTGGGAAATCCCATGGACAGAGGAGCCTGGAGGGCTACAGTCCATGGGGTCGCAGAGTCGACATGACCTAGCGACTAAACAACAATAACAACAGGTGTGTGTGTGTGTGTATGTAAATATATATATATAAAATGGAGAGAGAGAAAAGAGAGAGAGAGAATAAAACAGGATACAGGAGAGTCTGTGAAGTATGTGAAGCATGCTGCCATACAAAGCGCATTGTATAAAAATGAGGAAGGGAGTAATATGCATATAAATATTTTTGTATGTTTGCAAATATTTCCAGAAATATAGTCAAGATTCTAATAAATGGTTGCCTGTGGGAAAGTGAACTGTGTGGCTTGAAGAAAGTACTAGAGGAAAGATTATTCATTAAGTTAATATTTTTGGTACCTTAAACTTTCTGAACCATGTAAATATATTTCTATTTCTAAAAGTATCTGAATTAAAAATGATGAAGCATTAAATCTTAGAATCGGTATATTAGATATCATCTAATCTATATATTTAAATAGGTGTTAAATAAAATTTATACATCTACATATATTTTGTTTCTTGAGGTTACAACCCAAAATTGAAATGAAAAACTGTACATGTTTAATGAAGTTTAGAAATATAAATGCTAAAAAACGTTAAAATCTAAAATCATAGCATTTTCACGTTCTGTAGAAGGGAAGATATTCTAATTGTAGGGATGAAGCAGAGTAATTCCACTTAATAAACCTACTCTTGGGTATATTGTGATAGTTTATCTTAAATGCTCCAAAACAATGAGACAATGTAGGTTCTTAAGTCATCCGTGTTGTAAATGTGAAAATATATGATTACAAAAACACTGGGGTTTTTGATGTTGGGATGGTGAAGGATCCAACTTTGGACTGCGATGAAATCTAGGGTTGAAATGCTATCTCTTCACTTAAGTTAGTCAGTAGGTGAAAGTGAATGTTAAGACTTTAGCCACATTGTCTAAATTTGATTCCTGGCTCAGGAACTTACTGGCTGTGTGTGTCCCTGCACAGTTACTTGATCACTTAAAGATTCTTAGCCTTAACTTCCTCATCTGTAAAGGGAGAAACTAATAATGTCTATCAAATAGGTTTTGAGAATTAAATGTGACAATCTATGTAAGAAATTTAGTACAGTGCTTAACACATAGTATGTGCTTAATAAACGTTCAGCTCAGTTCAGTTCAGTCACTCAGTTGTGTCTGACTCTGCGATGCCATGGACTGCAGCACACCAGGCCTCCTTGTCCATCACCAACTCCTGGAGTTTACTCAAATTTATGTCCATCGTGTCGGTGATACCATCCAACCATCTCATCCTCGGTCATCCCCTTCTCCTCCTGCCCTCAATCTATCACAGCATCAGGGTCTTTTCCAGTGAGCCAGTTTTTCACATCAGGTGGCTAAAGTACTGGAGTTTTAGCTTCAGCATCAGTCCTTCCAGTGAATATTCAGGACTGATTTCATTTAGGATGGACTGGTTGGATCTCCTTGAAGTCCAAGGGACTCTCAAGAGTCTTCTCCAACACCAGAGTTCAAAAGCATCAGTTCTTCAGCACTCAGCTTTCCTTATAGTCCAGCTCTCACATCCATACATGACTACTGGAAAAACTGTAGCTTTGACTAGATGGACCTTTGCTGGCAAAGTAATGTTTCTGCTTTTTAACATGCTAATGTTAGGTGCTATTATTATTATTTTATATGAACCTAAGGATCCCTTGAAATAATTCTTTTGCTTGTCACAAGATCCAAAATCAAGTTTGGGAACAACTGACATGGGGTTTGGAAGAAGCAACAATGTTGACCATAAAATTATGGTTATGAGTTCTTAGCTTGATACTCACTTTGTTGGACATTGGATTTTGTGCCCCAGATCGTTTACCTGTAAGATAGGTTTAATGAGAACTAATGTGCATGGAACTTATACTATGTTCTAAACAGCATATTTGCATTATTTCATTTAATCCTCATATCAAACTCATGATGTAGTAACTATTATTTATTTTTATAATGGCAAATGGAGTAACAGGTTGACTCACTGTCTGAATTCACATAGGTAGTATGCAAAGAAGTTAGGATACAATGCAGGCAGTCTGACACCACAGCTCTTGACCACTGAGCAATGCTTTCTTCTGTGTATGGACAGCAGTACTCAGCTACCTAAAGGGGTTTAGATGAAATTTCAGATGCAATGTAGCAAAAGTACCTTGAAAAATGTGGAGAGCTAAAAGGTCTTATTGATTTAACTGCAAAGTGTTTTGAAAAGACTCATAGTGTGAAAAAGTTGCCCCTGAATTATCTTTGGTTTATGATTCAAGAAAGGGAGAACCATGGCAAAATATTTCCAGAAAGGCACACACCTGGCCACTTCTTCAAGAGCAGGTATTGCCTGCGATTTGCCACTAAAACATGTCCTTAAAGTGGTGTAATAATGATATCTACACCATGTGGCTCAGTGGAAAAACTGAATGACACAGAGAACATAGGAAGCACTTGATACATTTTAGTTATCATTATTCATATTGCTATTATTGTTATAAAAAGTATTTGCACTACTGGTATCATCATTAAAATATATATTTAACCACTGAATTTCCAAGATTAAACCTGAATAAGTCTTCTGTGACTAGAGGTCAATAACTAGATGGTAAAGACTACACAAGTATTTTGTTATCAACATTTTGTACCTGGCGATCTGTTTTAAAGTTCAAAAAATTAGAAACAGTTAGCAATTCTTATTTCTTAACTGTGAATTTGAAATTTGTGTTTTCCTCACACTTTTATATCTTAGAAATTTATGTACATGTTTGCAATTTATCAGAGTTTTACTAAACCAGTTCTTTGCACCCACAAACTGTACAGAAACCTAATGCATGGCTTCAGTGACTCCATTCAGTATAAATTAGGAATGAGTGACAGGAATGATTATCCTACAAGGACACAGTGTTCTCATCAATTTTCCTTGAATCTATCACTAGAATAACTGACATTGAAGTAATTAATCCTCTCTTTCTTTTATAAATCAGTGTTGTATATGTTGGCAACATCAGCTAGTAGCTCTATGACTTCTATATTTGTCTCAATGACTGGTGGCAGGTTGTTATATTGCTTTATTATGTAAGCCAAATTTCATAGGTGTGCATGACAACAGTTCTGTACTAAACAGGCATACTGCCGGTCACACTTACAGCTAAAAACTCATGTACACAAGCATGCACAGACTGGAGAACTGACCTTAAATTATTTTTCACTTAGATTGTAAAAGAGCTCTTAGGTAATTACAAGTCAGAAATACAAAGGAAAATTTGAATCTGATCCTGTGACTTCCTATGGAAGTTTTTGTCCTCTTTAGCTTGGATCCACAGAACATTAAGTAAGGGTGTGGTTCTCTTGGTATTTATAAATAAAATTTACTGCTATACCAGTACACAGTTGTCTATCTAGTTTGTGCAGTGATGAGTCTGTGCCCTTGTACATTTCTCTTTGGATAGATCAGTCAGTATCTTGACTGACTCACATAATTTTTTCTTCAAAACTTGCTGCTTTATGGATACGATATTTGACATGAAAGCAATCCCTTCATTCTTTTCATCCCTCATTCCTCACTCAGATAAGCACACACATTTTTTTTTTCTGTTGACTCAGGTCTAAGATCACCTGTGGACTTGTGATAAATTTTATCAGTAGGTTTAAAGGTGTCTAACCTTACAGACACTTAAAGAGAAGATAGCAAAGTGAAAGATGAGTAGATATTTTGATAAGTATATAGGTATATAAGATAATGAGAAATACTTGTTTGCATATATTTTGATACTATGTATATTTTGTTTCATGTAACTTTTTATTTAATTAAGGAGATAGTTTACAATACTGGGAAAAAAAAACATTGAAGTCACACAAATCTAAGCTCCAGCTCTGCCAATTGGTTTTATGACCTTGAGTGATTATCTAAAATAACCACACCTTAGTTCCCTCCATGAAAAAAGAGAATAAAAAACATATGAAAGTTGATTTTTATATTCAAAGGAGTAAGAAGATAGTCTGTAAAACTACCATAATATCTGGCATGTAAGTAATAATTGTATAACTTATCTATATATACATATAAACCACATACATACATTTAAAATAATATTTTGAGGACTAGGTTATTTAAAGCAATGAAAACATGAACCTGATAATATCTGCTTATTCAGATCAGATCAGATCAGTCGCTCAGTCGTGTCCGACTCTTTGCGACCCCATGAATCGCAGCACGCCAGGCCTTCCTGTCCAGCCCAACTCCCTGAGACTCACGTCCACTGAGTCAGTGATGTCATCCAGCCATCTCATCCTCTGTCGTCCCCTTCTCCTCTTGCCCCCAATCCCTCCCAGCATCAGTCTTTTCCAATGAGTCAGCTCTTCGCATGAGGTGGTCAAAGTACTGGAGTTTCAGCTTTAGCATCATTCCTTCCAAAGAAATCCCAGGGCTGATCTCCTTCGGAATGGACTGGTTGGATCTCCTTGCAGTCCAAGGGACTCTCAAGAGTCTTCTCCAACACCACAGTTCAAAAGCATCAATTCTTCGGCGCTCAGCCTTCTTCACAGTCCAACTCTCACATCCATACATGACCACAGGAAAAACCATAGCCTTGACTAGACGAACCTTTGTTGGCAAAGTAATGTCTCTGCTTTTGAATATGCTATCTAGGTGGTCATAACTTTCCTTCCAAGGAGTAAGCGTCTTTTAATTTCATGGCTGCAGTCACCATCTGCAGTGATTTTGGAGCCCAGAAAAATAAAGTCTGACACTGTTTCCACTGTTTCCCCATCTATTTCCCATGAAGTGATGGGACCAGATGCCATGATCTTCGTTTTCTGAATGTTGAGCTTTAAGCCAACTTTTTCACTCTCCACTTTCACTTTCATCAGGAGGCTTTTGAGTTCCTCTTCACTTTCTGCCATAAGGGTGGTGTCATCTGCATATCTGAAGTTATTGATATTTCTCCTGGCAATCTTGATTCCAGCTTGTGTTTCTTCCAGTCCAGCGTTTCTCACGATGTACTCTGCATGTAAGTTAAATAAACACGGTGACAATATACAGCCTTGACGTACTCCTTTTCCTATTTGGAACCAGTCTGTTGTTCCATGTCCAGTTCTAACTGTTGCTTCCTGACCTGCATACAAATTTCTCAAGAGGCAGGTCAGGTGGTCTGGTATTCCCATCTCTTTCAGAATTTTCCACAGTTTGTTGTGATCCACACAGTCAAAGGCTTTGGCATAGTCAATAAAGCAGAAATAGATGTTTTTCCAGAACTCTCTTGCTTTTTCCATGATCCAGCGGATGTTGGCAATTTGATCTCTGGTTCCTCTGCCTTTTCTAAAACCAGGTTGAACATTAGGAAGTTCACGGTTCACATACTGCTGAAGCCTGGCTTGGAGAATTTTGAGCATTACTTTACTAGCATGTGAGATGAGTGCAATTGTGCGGTAGTTTGAGCATTCTTTGGCATTGCCTTTCTTTGGGATTGGAATGAAAACTGACCTTTTCCAGTCCTGTGGCCACTGCTGAGTTTTCCAAATTTGCTGGCATATTGAGTGCAGCACTTTCACAGCATCATCTTTCAGGATTTGGAATAGCTCAACTGGAATTCCATCACCTCCACTAGCTTTGTTCGTAGTGATGCTTTCTACGGCCCACTTGACTTCACATTCCAGGATGTCTGGCTCTAGGTGAGTGATCACACCATCGTGATTATCTTGGTCATGAAGATCTGTTTTGTACAGTTCTTCTGTGTATTCTTGCCATCTCTTCTTAATATCTTCTGCTTCTGTTAGGTCCATACCATTTCTGTCCTTTATCGAGCCCATCTTTGCATGAAATGTTCCTTTGGTATCTCTGATTTTCTTGAAGAGATCTCTAGTCTTTCCCATTCTGTTGTTTTCCTCTATTTCTTTGCATTGATCACTGAAGAAGGCTTTCTTATCTCTTCTTGCTATTCTTTGGAACTCTGCATTCAGATGATTATATCTTTCCTTTTCTCCTTTGCTTTTCACTTCTCTTCTTTTCACAGCTCTTTGTAAGGCCTCCCCAGACAACCATTTTGCTTTTTTGCATTTATTTTCCATGGGGATGGTCTCGATCCCTGTCTCCTGTACAATGTCATGACTCTCATTCCATAATTCATCAGGCAATCTATCCTTCAGATCTAGGCCCTTAAATGTATTTCTCACTTCCACTGTATAATAATAAGGGATTTGATTTAGGTCATACCTGAATGGTCTAGTGGTTTTCCCTACTTTCTTCAATTTAAGTCTGAATTTGGCAATAAGGAGTTCATGGTCTGAGCCACAGTCAGCTCCTGGTCTTGTTTTTGCTGACTGTATAGATCTTCTCCATCTTTGGCTGCAAAGAATATAATCAATCTGATTTCGGTGTTGACTATCCGGTGATGTCCATGTGTAGGGTCTTCTCTTGTGTTGTTGGAAGAGGGTGTTTGTTATGACCAGTGCATTTTCTTGGCAAAACTCTATTAGTCTTTGCCCTGCTTCATTCCGTATTCCAAGGCCAAATTTGTCTGTTACTCCAGGTGTTTTCTTGACTTCCTAGTTTTGCATTCCAGTCCCCAAAATGAAAAGGACATCTTTTTTGGGTGTTAGTTCTAAAAGGTCTTGTAGGTCTTCATAGAACTGTTCAACTTCAGTTTCTTCAGTGTTTTGATTCCAAAAGAACATGCCATGTCTATAAATTTAGACCTCAAAAATTTTTTTAATCTGATTTACACTTTTTGTTGAAATCATTAAGATGGAAGCATATCACTGTAAAAATGTTACTGGCTCAGTCATGTCTGACTCTTTGCAAGCCCATGGACTGTAGCCTTGTTCGTGGAATTCTCCAGGCAAGAATATTGGACTGGGTAGCCATTGTCTTCTCCAGAGGATATTTATGACACAGGGACAGAACCTGCAGCAGATCCTTTACCATCTGAGCCACCAGGGAAGCCCCATCATTTTTAAATTGTAAACAAATTTGTATCTGCTGAAGATGCACACAAGAGGTGGGTAGGATTTGAACAAGCAGAGGGGAAGGTGAAGAGCACTTGACTGACTGAAGGGAGATTACAGGGAAACATCTGGAAGCAGGGGTGACCATGAACGATCTGAGTGGTGAGATGAGCCTAGTAACAAAAGCCTAGATAAATAAATCCTTGCAGAAGACAGAACCAGCTTGCCTAATGCTCTAAGTGACAAAAAGAAACGTTTATTCAGTATTCACTGATTGCCTGGGCTGGGCAAAGCACAACAAAAGCCTTGTTTATGTGGAGCTTGATTTTAATAAGTGTAGTGTTAATTTTTGATTTCTGGAAAAACTTACCACAAATGTAATCACTTAATACTAAACACATTCACTGTCTAACAGTTTCCAGAGATTGGGAGGTCAGGCACTGTTTAAACTTCATACTCATCTCTCTGCTCTGGGTCTCAAAAGGCTGCATTGCAGGTGTCAGCTAGATTATGTTATCATCTTGCGATTTAACTATGGAAAAATCCACTTCCAGCTCTCTCAGTTTGTTGACAGAATTCATTGCTTTGCACTCGTATGACTTAGAACCTCACTTTCTGGTGCTTTTCACTGGAGGCTGCCCTTGAGGTCCCCGAGGCCGCCTGTGGGTCTTGGCCATGTGGGCTTCCTCCACATGACAGTCTACTTCATCAGGCTGCACAGAGAAACTCTCACTTCAGGGAAGGCTCAGACCCTCTTTTAAAGGCTTTCACCTGTTACAGCTGGGCTCATCCAGGATCAGTTCAGTTCAGTCGCTCAGTCATGTCCGACTCTTTGCGACCCCATGGACTGCAGCACGCCAGCCTTCCCTGTCCATCAGCAACTCCCGGAGCATACTCAAACTCATGTCCATTGTGTTGGTGATGCTATCCAACCATCTCATCCTCTCTTGTA